>NC_092686.1:31365317-31475817 GCF_964275005.1 Diadema setosum
CTCTCTATATAATACACAAATCTACTATAATATCTGTATATCTCCCTCTTCTTCTCTTATCTTGATCAAAATAAGAATTATGTCCAGTGGTATGGTGTTCATAGTATTATATATAAATTGGCCTTTCTTTTTCTTGCTCCCCCCCCCCTTTTCACTCACACTGACTACTCACTTGTATATGTCTGTGAACAGAAATTGCTGTAACCAATTTATCTGTGTTTGTCTTTACCTCCTCTGTAACTGTCTCTCTCTTTTCTTATTTTTCATCATCTTTCTCTCTATCCTCCTCACAAATATACACAAACACAGACACAGACACACACACACACACACACATATATGCACATAATACAGAAAAAGTGGTTATTTTCACGAGAGTAATTTTCCGCACTCAGCTGGGTACGATGAATTTCGCGCGTTTTTGATTCTGCCGAATCAAGACATGAATTAGTGGAACGTATGACATCCAAAAACATTCGCTTGCTCTCCTTTTCGTGCTGATTTTTGGTTGCGCAGAATGCACAAAAAATATCCACACTGCAAAAATTTCCACTTTTACGGCACATATTTTGTGTCATTTGAACTCACATAGTCCATGCTCTATGGCATTGGGTGACCTGAGAACAGGGCCCAGCTGCTTGGGGTCCCCAGCAAGGACCACCTGGCCCCCTAATTGATTGTTTGGGCTCAGGAGTCCGGCCAGGGCGATCAGGGCCTCTGGCTCGGTGGCGTGGCCGGCCTCGTCAATGACGACATGGGTGAAGAAATCTGGCGGAAACTGGGCCAAGGCCAACCTATCCAAAGAAGAGAGAGGGAGGTCATATCCATCATGTACGTTATATTCACAAGGTGGTTGAGTAATTTTCTCTGCTTTTTTTTTTTTTTGGAGGGGGGGGGGGGAGGTCTAAATCACCACCTGCGATGCATGCAAGATGAACTTTAGAGGCAACCGAATTGGGTTTCTCACATAGCCTGATTTATGACACACACCGGTTTCATAAATCTGGCAGCAAAAATGGACATAACTAAAAGAATATATGTTACGTTTGAGTCAACCAAACATATAAGTGTATTCTCACTACACCCAAATTTGGAAAACTCAACCATTTGATCTCCCTTCAGAATTCATCCTCCAATCCAAACAGATATCACTTAGAGCATCAGAGGTGACAAAGCTAAACAAGGCACAAGACGAGAACAGTTCGCCTACCTTCCAGCAGTGACCAAAGTCGTGACGATGATTCGTTTGCTCTCGATGTCCTGCTTAGTGGGCACGTAGAGCTCACCATTGAAGTTGCAGCATTTCTTATCCTGGAAAAAAAAAAAAAAGAAGGAAGTCAGCTACTCTATTAAGTGTTGGAGAGGGTCACAAAGACACAAGAAGCCTCTTGCATCTCTCATGAAACATATCCAATATCTCCTCTGTTGACAAAGGGCAGAAATAATGTTTCACTTTATCAACACCATTTTGATTTTACAAGGCACCTGATAGAGGCACATAAACATAAATTCATTTCAGATTGACAATGCTTTGCAGAGACAATATAAAACAAATAGCAGGGATTGGTTTGGCTTGTTCTCTCTTGTTCTACATAATGTGAAGATGGTTAAGTCTAGCATTACAGAAGGACATCAACCTTTTGCGGTAAAGAGTACTTTGTCTTAAAATCCCTATGGGATGCAGAGTTTTCTGACAGACTGACATCAGATTAAACAACTTTCTCCATTCACTAATCTGTCTCTCCTTGTGTTGCATAACTTTCACCTTGGACAACTTTCCCTGTCTGGGCCACACTCTCCTTAACCTGCTGAAGACTAGTTCCGAGTATACTTGGGCAGGTGTCTATGAGTAATGCGTGTTATAGCAAAAATCAGCCCGTCCTCAACGGGTTAACCCGTTGAGGACGGACGGGTCCTGAGTATACTAGGGCAGGGGTCTATGGAAAATATGTGTTGTAGCAAAATCAGTCCGTCCTCAATGGGTTAAGAGATGTTTGGAGCATAACAATGTGAGCGAAATAAACAACAACTGGAGAAGCACTCTGAGAGTGCAGACCTCCACCAAGCAGCTCATTTCCACCACTGAATTTGTTCTCCAAATGAGATCAATGATTTCTACTCATATGTATGCATGCTGAAAATCGCCCAATTTCCCGATATAGGGGTCCTTTGTTGCGTCATCAGCATCCAGCTGTGCGGTGCCTCGCCTAAGCAGAGCACACATTTCAGTGCCTGTATGCAGACCTCAAAAATGCGCAGCTTGAACTCCCAAGTTCACTGACCCTTCCTGCCAAAATATTGAAAATCCATCATAAAAGCCATTAAAATTCCTGTATCACTACCAAAACTTTATCATCTGTTCCTTGTGTTATTCTCAACCTTTTCTGAAAGTTTCATCCCAATCCGTTTGTAACATTTTGAGTGATTTTACACACAGGCAGACAAACAAACAAACTAACAAGCAAACAAATAAATGCCAATGAAAGTAACATAACCTCCTTCCTTGGCACAGGTAATAAATTGTAGGCGAACCTTAAGAACAGGGTCAATTGATGCCAGTGGCCTGCTGGGTGCATAGAATCTCAGGAGATGAGTCTTGGCGACGGGTGTTCCCTTGTTGAGCAGCCGCACGGCCACGAGATCTGCGGCACTGTTGGATGGCGCACATATCAATATGCGGCTCTCTGGCAGCATGGCGTACACCTGGTATGAAAACCAAATTAGTTGAGTTTAACTGAAGTCTGTAAGAGTACAAGTTACAACAACCAAATACAGCATTACCAGTAATAAATATTGCTATACAGATAGTAAATGTTCACGAGTGCAATGGTGCAAGCTTTCACACGAGGTGAAAGTGAAATCTTGTTCCACTGCAAAAGTAGAGACCATTCACTATTGTTTTATATTCAACACCTCAGACATCAACCAATGTGGTATACACCAATTCTTCAATATACTTGTAGTACAGGATTGAAAACCAGTTTTCATGCAAGGCATATAATTATAGCATAGTTCAATTATATAAGGAAGCAATCACATAAAAATTGTAGACAGTATTAAGTGATGGAATGTGCACTTCACCTTGACTTGTAACTGATTGAGTCGCACTGTCAAAGTATGTAAATTGTGATGATAGACAAATGCGATGGTCCAAAACTACAAAACTACAAGTGGAGTATATGAGCAAATTCAGACAAACAGAGTGGTATACATTTCATCAAAAGCAGACCTGCGATAAGGAAAATATTAGATCTGGGGAAAGCATGGGAACAGACGAAATTCTGCACTTTCTGATTTTTTTTTTCACTGCAAGATCAAAATGTTACCATTCTGCTCCTCATCTGATATGGCATTGAACTGCGCTGTAAATTCACAGTATATAAAAATACCACTATTTTCATGTGTCTCTGGAATGAAGGCGTTTGCAAATCGCAACTGGGAAATGGCAGTTTACGATATGGAACAGCCACTACCAAACAAGAACCAAAGGAATCCCTTGGTCTGTATATGCTGTCGGGACAGCTCACCTGCTTGGTCGCTTCCACGATGGTGACAGTTTTGCCCGTGCCGGGAGGGCCAAACACAAGGTATGGAGCAGGCCGCGAAGACCCTCGGACAATATTGTGCACAGCCTGGACCTGTTCCATGTTGTCTGCGAGCTTCCTGTCAAAGACTTTATTCTTGAAGGCCCTGGATAGTTTGTGGTAGGAGAAAACTTGATCAATCTGGGTATCTTTCTTGCATCAAGCACTTTCCTAGGACAGTAGTTTTACAATGAATGAAATAGCAAAGTGTACTCATCTGGTAAAACTCACAGACCAACAGAAAAGTTTATGTGCTGTGAAACAAAAGCCAGAAAAGAATGTTATTTGAGTAAAATCGAACAAAACAGTTCAGAGCAGTCACACTGTATGACCTCTGAACTTTGAAAGGTCTTCCAGTGTAAACAAAAGATGCAAAACTCCATATGATGAAATCATCAGGTGATTTGGCCAAAACACTTACTTTGAGACTGCTACTCGCATAATGACAGAATTGAACTGATTTCATTTCTCATGTATGGTGATCTGTCACTTGTATTTTGCAGATTTCATTTGGAACAACTTGTTCTAATGAAAATTCCCTGCTTGGTTGCTTCCACGATGGTGACTGTTTTTTCCACGCCCAGAAGGCCAAACACGAGGTACAGACTGGATTAAGCAAGAACAGTCTAGATTTGAAATACTAACATACAATGAAGAGACCAACAAAAGGTATAGCAATCTAATCTCAAACACAATTTTCAGTGTGCCAGGTATGGCATTGCTACGTAAGAGGTTGAGACTAAAGTCACACAGAATATTTCTGTGACTTACCCCGTTGAGGACGGGCTGATTTTGCTACAACACGCATTTCCCATAGACACTTGCCCGAGTATACTCAGGACTTGTCTTCAACGGATTAAAAAAAATATATTATCAACACAATATCCATAGTTTAAACAATGGGGACATCTGATCCTACCCTCCTTTCTTTCTCCCTTCTTGCCTGCTGCCCAACGACAGGATGAATAAACTCACCCTATCTCTGGTACTCTTGGGAAGAGGCCCCTAGTGCCAACCATCTGGGTTGCCGGGAAGAGCACCTCGCTAAGCCCGCCCTCCGCGGTGGCTGTCTCCACTGCGTGGTGCTGGTTACGCAGCGGGTACCTGCTGAATGTGAACTCAATGTCCACCTTCCTGCCCTGGACATACTTATTCCTGAACCTGCAGACAGGAACCCAGCGAGAATCACACATGGAACTTGATTACTTCTTCGAAGATTTACTATTAACATTTAAAAAATGTGTGTAAGCTGTTTTGGGCAATTCCATGCCATGTTAAAGTTCGGCTTCATTCAGCTTAATCAAAATAAAGAGTGGTAGATGTTACATAAAAATGAGACCAATAAAAAAGTTTGTGGGAATTTAAATTTCATATATTTTTTGGGGGTGATATCACTCGCAGCCACCTATAGATGTAAATTACAAAAGGTTATGTTGTAACCATTTCACATGTCTCCCTCTGAACAATATATATATCTTCATTAAATTCAACCCTCTTTGAATAGAGTGCCTCTATCTTTCACCTCATGCAAAATCTTGAACCATCGCACTCATGACCACTCGCTATTGGTATACTACTGTACAAGCTGGTTTTTTTTTTTGCGAGGGTTCAATTTTTGCAAATTTCGCGAATCACAGGTGGACCACGAATTTAACATGCAAAAATGTCACCATACACTAATTCAGGTAGTTCTAGTATATAGTGCGCTTGTGAAGACCTCCGTGTCAATTCGCAAAAACAGCATCTCGTGAAAATGTCTGTGACCTCTTCACTCATGAAAATATTTGTATGCGAAAATAACAGCATTATACAGTATTACGCAAGCAAAAGTGATCATGATTCTAAAAAAAAAGAGCACAAAACAAGACCTAGCTGGCAGAAGGCAAAAGGAATCTGACTCACTCTGGGGCAAATCCAAGAACGACATCTTCCTGCTCCACGAAGTGGACGTAACCCTTGTAGCTTTTCGTGTCTGACTTGTCGCTGAACCGCACAAACAGATGGTCCCCCTTGAGCACAGATGGGCGATTCTCCGCGAGTCCGGGAACCTTTCATGGAACATATCGTGGCAAATCACATGGAGATCCACATAAGATTGGGAAGCTGACAAGGTTGCCACAACAAAATATCAGTGCTGTCCTGAATGAAATACTCGCTATACAATTGACTTTAGATCTGTGGCAAGAATTAGGCCACCTCATTCAATACAGTGACTCCTGTAATAACGAACACGGTTATGACAAAATTCCGGTTACAACGAAACAAAAAATTCAGGCCGCAATATTATTGGCTCTATGTCTTTTATTGCTTATTTGTTCGGTTATGACGAAATTTTGACAAAACAAAAGAAAAATGCTGGTCCTGAGGACTTCGTTATAACAGGAGTCCACTGTACATGCCATATCAAGCCAAATCAAACATACATCAATGACTTTCTGAGCAGGCACTGTTAAGGTTGAAATTTTGTAACAGCCAGACCTGTGCATTTCAAACAACTTGACCAGTGCAATATTCCAGGGTAAATCTGTTTTCCTAGCAACAGTTGCCTTCCAAACCAAAGTCCCTTTCTGGACTAAAATACATGCAAAGAATAGCTCCTAAATACTTACTACATTGCTGATTATCTATTTATTTATTGAAACATATTTATACAGGATTAAAAATGATCAGCTAAAAGCTGTTTTACATCGAAGTCCTGTGCAAAACAATGCAATTTCCTGCACAGGGGATACTTTAAAAAAGACAACATCAAAAAACCAAAAAACCACAAAATTAATCTACATAACATGTTTGATTGATAATATCAGACACAAAGTCTAGTCTCTTTTAATCCAACAGCAATATGAACTAGTGTTTGTCTACTACATTTGATTTGCAACACAAATCATGGGTTAGGATAGAGTCTCTATGCCAACTACAGAACTGAATGCTGCCAGCACCATATTAAAATACAGTGCCGGCTTGACAGTGAAAGTCTTATCACTGCAGACAGCATACATGTCCATTACGGTGTAAGAGCTGCAAACAGCAATGCATGTATTATCTTTCTTTGCTCAGTGAGCATCCATCCCGCCCTCCCAGATCAGTCCTGCCAGTTTCCCGAGGGGTAAGCTTTTACAGACCTGTTTCTGTTGACACTGGCTTAAGGGAAAATGGGCTAACCCCCCATCTTAAGCTTTAGTGCATTCATCACATTCTTATACAATATGCCCTTCATATTAGACATTTTTCATCAAGATGCGGCATTTTATTCATTATCTCCCCTCCCTTCTCCTCCCCCTACCCCTTCCCTCTTTTGTCCTCTTTAACTCACATGGAGTTTGAGCATGCCTGGGTGGCGTCTGTCAGTTCTCAGCTCCTGGGCTTGCCTGTCATAGCGTCGAATGTCGACTTGCATCTGCATTTCCTCAATGTACAGCAGGTTGTGGAACTTCTCACAGTGGTTCTCTGCTGAGAGAGGTTTGGCCAGTTCTTGTCTGCCAATGAGGACAAAAAATGTGTACTCAGGGGGTCAAGCTACAACTTGTGTTCATTTCATTTGTGCTGTACTTTAAATGTTAGGTTTTGCAAAGTCATGTTTTGATTCTGTTTCTGGATTCTAGAAGATATGAATATACATATATATATATATATATTATATATATAAATATATATGTAGTTGCTCCATGTATTGACAGTACTAGAAATAGCAATCATGTCACAATAAAGGGCCTCCCCCTTCGTCAGGGATGACACTGTCATCACTGTCATCCCTGACGAAGGGGGGGGGGGGCCCCCTCCGAAAATTCGGATTTTGAATAAAATCAAGGCAATTGGCATTTAATGCATTCCTTTATAGTGACATTATAAATAAATATATATATATATATATATATATATATATATATATATATATATATATATATATATACAGTCAAACTCGGATACCTCGAATTCGTCGGGACTGAAGAAAATGGTTCGAGGTACGCGAATTTCGAGGTACGCGTACGTCGAATTTTCTTCGACTTATCCGAAGTTTATAATATCGTTGTTCAACAGAGTATCTGTTGTAGTGCCTACTGATTGTTTGCATGCTTGTCAATTGGAATTGAATCGACTTTTACATGAAGGAATTGAATAAAAATCAGAATTGAAATTTAAATTTCAGAAAAAAAAAGATTTTGGTGGCCCGATCGTGCCACCAAAAAAAAAAAAAAAAAAAAAAAGCGGATGTTTGCCTTTACTTTTGAAAATGAATAGCGGTAACAATCGGCTACGTAAGATGCTAAAATAGATGTCAGATGTTTGCTTTTAATTTTGGAAATGAATAACGGTAATATTCGACTCGGTATGATACTAAATTAATGTCGGATGCTTGCTAATACTTTTGGAAATGGATAACGATAAGACTCAGCTCTGTATGGTGCTAAAACTAATGTCAGATATTTGATTTTGCGTTCGAAAATGAACAAGGATAACATTGGGCTCCGGAAGACGCTGGAATAAATGTCGAATATTTGCTTTGACGTTCGGAAATGAAAAACTAATATTCAACTCCATACGATGGTTTGATAAATGTCGGGTGTTTCCTTATACTTTCGAAAGGAAATGGCAATAACATTCGGCTCCGGAAGATGCTAAAATAGATGTCAGATGATCGCTTTTATGTTCGGAAGTGAATACCAGTAATATTGTGCTCCATACGATGCTAAAATAAATTTCTAATGCTTGCTTTTAAATTTCAGAATGAATAACAGTAACATTCAACTGCGTGCAATGGTAAAATTAATGTTTGATGTTTGCTTTGACGTTCGTAAATGAGTAACAATAATATTCAACTCCTAACGATGATGAAATTTAATGCTGGATGTTTGTTTTTACATTTGAAAGTAAATTGCAATAACATTTAGCTCCGGAAGATGTTAAAATAAATGTCGAATGTTTGCTTTAATGTTCTGAAATGAATAACAATAATATCAAACTCCGTACGATAATAAGATAAATGCCGTATGTTTGCTTTTACGTTAGAAAGTAAATGGCAATAACATTCAGCTCCGGAAGTTATAAAAAATACATGTCGAATGATTGCTTTTACGTTTGGCATGTTTGGAAGTGAATGGCGGTAACATTCCGCCCCATACGATGTTAAAAAAAAAAAATATTGGATATTTGCTATTACATTTCAAAATGAATAACAGTAATTCAGCTCAAACTACGTTTGATGGCAAAATAAATGTCTGATGTCTGCCTTGACGTTCAAAAATGAAAAACAGTAACATTCGACTCCGCATAATGATAAAATAATTGTCAAATGATTCATTTCACTTTTGGAAGTGGACAGCAATACCTTTCGGCTCCGGATACGATAATGAAATAAATGTCGGATGTTTGAAATGAATAACCGTAATATTCTGCTCCGTACGATGCAAAAATAAATGACAGATTGTTGCTTTTACATTTGGAAATGATTAACGGTATTAATCCACTCAGTTAGATGCTAAAACAAATAGCGGATGTTTGCTTTCACGTTTGGAAATGGATAAGGATAGCATTCAGCTCCGCCCAGATGCTAAAATGAATGTGGGTTGTTTGCTTTTACATTTAAAAATGATTAACGGTTATATTCAGCTCCGTAAGATACTAACATATATATGTTGGATGATTGCTTTTACAATAAGAAATGAATAACGGTAACTTTCGGATGCGAACAAAAAATGTCAGCAAATGCTCCCACTTTCTCATTTCAAACGTAAGTTTTAACCTCCTAGTATAAGCATCAACTTTTATAATAATCTCTACGCCTAATTGCTAAATCTTAAAAAACAGAATATAAGATGATTGAATTTTCTATTCATTTGTTTAAGACATGGGCATCTGTATCACTTCAATAATGCTTAATATTATTTTTTCTATGTTTAGTAGGACCGATTTAGTTTTTCTAATGTTTTCCCCGTTTGTTTGTTTGTTTGTTTGTTTTTTTTGGTGTTTTTTTTTTTTTTTTGCGTCAGCAGATTTTACTTTTGACCACCAAAAAATAAAAATCAATGACATTGGTGACCCGATAAAGTCAGTGTGGAGCCCTGTCTATTTCATTCTTTATTATGCTCGGCCTATACTTCCAGATCATATACCACACTATTTTCATAATCATTTCATTGCTGGAAAAAAAATCCAGTGCTTGCGTTCTCGGGGAAGAATAAATGAAACAAACTTCGTGAAAGGCCAAAAAAAAGGTTAAAATATAGGCACTACGCAGGAGATTAATGTTAGAACAGTGGACCGTGATTAATGCCAAAATAACTGTCAACACCTAAACAGGTGCGCCACGACGGTTAAGAAATCTACGCGCATGGTATGACGACTCCGTATCACGATAAAAAATCAGAACACAGTGGTTAAAGAAAAGAGCGTAGTGTTAACGTAAGCAATCCATTGGCATGAGTGCTATGTGCATATCGTGTACGTGTGTAGTAAATGTAGGTGTTGGGGTTTTTTCTTGTCAGCTGTGTAGACCTACCGGGTATTTCTTTGGGCGCGCGATTGTTAAGAATATTTACAGTCGAGTGTGAAAAGATTTGGGACATGTCTCCGCTGTCCACGCGCGCTTAATCGGAGATGCTGAGTGATGTTGCAATTTCGATTCGAGCAACATGCTGGGAAAAACAATAAGCTAATTAAGATCGGGACCTTAGATTTCACTTCGAGGTAACCGAACTTCGAGTTATTTTCTTCGAGCTACGCGAATTTTAGTACACGGAAACTCCATAGGAACAATCGGGACTTTCATTTTGCACCCGAGGTAAGTGATATTCGGCTTATCCGAGTTCGAGGTATCCGAGGTTGACTGTATATACAAATATATGTACATATATATGTATGTATATATATATATATATATATATATATATATATATAGAAGTATTGGAACAAGTTCACTCGGTTGACAGCAGGTTCATCCGTATTTTATTGAGCAATTAATAATATATATAATATATATTTAATATATATATATATATATATATATATATATATATATATATATATATATATATATACAAATATATGTATAGGTATGTATGTATGTATATATATATATATATATATATATATATATATATATATATATATATATATATATATATATATATAAATTAAAAGAAAAATTCCCCAACTACTCAGTACAAAAAAGAGAAATCCTCATATATTTCTAACAAAGTGATAACATTTATGATATTTCTGAGGCTTTGCAACTTCTTTTGGAGTGCTTGCACTGCTGTTTTAAACTAATGGAATGGCAACAACTTTTTCATCACTTTTTAGAGGGATATGCAACATGCATGTTTCAGGTACAACTGGTCGATTTTACAGCTTGAATGTATGTGAAATCAGTCTATGGCAGTGTTTGAGCACTCAAAAGCAGACCAAAGCAAACCAATCCTATGCATATTGTACCACTGCCATGCCAGATTCGGAGCATTTGAGTGCTATGTGGAGAAACTGTACTTCACGAGTTATTCTTAAGGGGGGGGGGGGGGGGGGGGGGTCACAACAAGGTCATGCACCTGGCACACTTATGCTACTTACAGGCGTCCAAAACAAAGAGAATCCATTCTTTGCATTATGACATATCGTCGTTGTGGCGACAAGACCTCGTATCTGAAATTTTGGTGAAAATAACTTTTTTTGGATTAATGGTCCGATAAAGTGATGTCCTGTCCAAATCCTAACTGTCTTACCCCAAAAATAAAGCCACCATGGCATGTCAAAGGAAAGGGGATCCCATTTGATATAGTGCTTTGGCTGGCATGTTTTTCTGCTCTCCTGAACATTTGACATTTTGTAGATAAAAGGTCATGTCGCCCCAGCGACGATACGTACGTTTTATTTGCATACTTCTCATACCAACTTCTGGTACTGTTATGGCGTGCTTTTGGAGCACATCAGGAAGTGGCCCGCTTTTGGTTCGATATATGTAGGGTGCAGTACATTTTAGGAGTATTCGAGCACTCTTCTGGTGTGAGTATGGTACAATATGGTATGCTTTATGAGAGTGCTCGAACACACCCTAAGTTACAGAGCCTAGTCCTTACTTGAGATCCACAAGTTTGCGCTTGTTGTTGACAGCTTTGTTGAGCTCCTTTGGAATGTCATAAGCAGGGAGGGAACTCCCTTTCAGGGGGTTGCGTGAAGAGCTAAAAAAAAAAAAAAAAAGAGAGAGAGAGAATGAGCTAGGGTTACAATAATCACATATGCATGCAAACACTTCATCTTCTTTTGAGGAAAAAGAAAACAAAATCAGATTTCAATGAAACAAAAGTTTCTTTTATCTGACATCTGGGTGTCTACTGCACATTGGAGCATCATTAAAGTCAGAATTCAAGCTATCATTTTCACTTTTGTATTATACTAAGAGCACCATTCATTGATGTGACACTCCACACAATGAGCACAATAAAATCAAACTGGCAGAAAAGTGAATGGTTCCCCTAAAATCGGACAGGAAATAAGTTATGATATTTTAATGTTCCAGTTGTTCTGCCCAGAACAGTGATGTCAGAAACAGTCACCAATGCAAATTAGGCAAGATGGTAATGTCTCATGGCCTCACAAGTCCTGCATGCATTTCCACAAAAATCCTCACCAAATTTTGATGCTGAATGTGCGAATTTGAGTAGAGTTTAGATCCTTACACATCAAATCCCTCTAGCGTTGCACAATCTTGGGAATTTAAGATGAAATGGAAAGGAAGGAAGGAAGGAGTGGGTTACTGAGCTACTCACAAATTTGGTCGAACACCATCCACAATCTCCCCCTTCTTCTCACGAGGAGCGAAGCTGGGGGGCTTGGTGTAGGGCTTGGAGGGCGGCAGGTCAGCTATGACGTCACTCACCACCGTGATCGAGATGAACCTCAGGATCTGGAAGATCTGCAGAGAACAGGCAGACATCTCTGTGATCAGGAAGACGAGTGATCCAGGGGCAGATCCAGGAATTTCGGAAAGGGGGGGGGGCGCAAACAATATTTCTGGTGCTACTTCCGGGCTTCATCTCTTTTTTTCTCTTTTATTTCTTTTGTTTTAACAACTAATAAAGAGGAGGCGCGCGCCCGGTGCACCCCCCTCTGGATCTGCCACTCTGATCATTACAAAAACGATGATGCACAAGCAGAGAAAACAATGAAATGCCACAAGTGATTACACCAATTTTACAAACCACGTGATATAAAGGCCTACATGTACGTTACTCACCACACCAGGGCTTCATAAAAACACAAACAATCTCCACATCCTACCTCTCTCGTCTCCTCCATCCGAAACGCGAAGACAAGGGGGCTGGAAAGCCTGCCCAGGTTGGCAGCATTCTGGCAAGTTAGCGTAACTGCGTAGTCTGAACCTTGAAATCAAGGGACACACACAAATAAGAACAAAACATGTGAAAAAAAAAACCAAATAAACATAACAAACAAAACAAATTAAGCAAAACTTGAAAACAACACCACTAGCCTATTTCTTACCATGACAAAATGTCATGCATCATTTCGTACCGTAAATCATCAGCTCCATTTGCAAGAGTATGTATTGAGCCCTCTTGTTACAATAAACCTGTAATTTTGGTTATGACATCTATAACACACACAGAAAAAAAAGTATTTCACCATGCATTCAATTCTATTCATAGAATTATTTGACTAGGTTCGGATTAATCTATCTATATCTACTATTATCATTCATACAATTTCCTCATGATACATTTTTCTACTCATTGAGTCATCTATGAATAATCTTTGTTCATTCAGTTATGTATTATCTACTCCAATAAACTCATTCACTCATTTATATATACATTATGTTATAGTGGAGGTACATTCTATGAAGCAGTAAACATTCTGTCAAGCTCAGCGATATATATGTATTCCTTCTTATTCTTCATTTCTACTAGAGACAGTATGCTCTTAAAATAATGTTTTGTTTTTGTTTTTTGTTTTTTTCAATTATCTGCTATCTATGAGCTACCGTTGAAACATCAGAGATGCCAGTGTCAACTATTTCATTTGTTTTTATTTATACAATAATGACACATCAAATACATTGCTGTCTTCAATTTGCTCATGATGAAAACATATTGCTCTCTCATACATCAAGCCTGATTGTGTCATTCAGAGCTTGACAATACAGAATGAAGATCTGTGAGAGGGCAACATTTTCATTGACCATCACTCGCTCAGCCAACTCAATTCTCAATTCTTTTGAATTCATCGAAATCCTATGAGTGGGGCTAGGGTTACCCCTGTCTGCTTGTGAAATCATGGGCAGGATATGTCCAGGTTCAAAGCTTTGGACGCACCTGCAGGCATCCTCAGTATATTGATGCCTTCATACACCTTATGCTCATCAGTTACCGCAAACTCTTGGTAGGGCCTCAGCAGTACAACAGAAATGAGTGCCATTTCCTTCTTCCTACAATGACAAAACAACAAATCTTTACATGTTACAATACAAGCCAGGTATATGTTGTAATACAAGCCAGGATACATGGTATATTACAGAGGCATAAGAAACCATGAATAATTGATATTCTATCTATTTATCTACTGTACCTGTTTATCTAACATGATGAAAGAGTGCCCATGTACATTGTACATATTGTAGCACTTTGCAGCAGGATGATATACATATTATATGCCATACAATAACACACACACACACTCACACACACACACACACAAACAATTAGACACATACACACAATCTTCACTAATTTTTTTCTTTGAAACTGAAGAAAAAATAATGCCTTCTTCATATCAACTTACCAAAGTACCGCAATCACATAACAACACTGACTTCTACAGGGTGAGCAATTATCGCTTTGACCCAAAACATTAATTTCATAATATCTTTAAAAGGCAAACTACCGACGTGATGACATCACTACCTCACGTCACTTGAATATGTAGCATGATCTACATCACTCTTATGTAAACATGCGATTCAATAAACAGGGTTCCCAGCATTTCAAGAAAACAAAATTCCTGATTTTTCCCTGTAAAGTATCAAATTTCCATGATAACTATTTCAACTCATTTCCAGTTTCACATCCAGATTTCATCCAGTTTCATCCAATGGATGTTTTGATATGCAACAAAATATAGCAGAGTCTTACTGACTACTTTTGATTTTTGGGCCAATAAAAACTCCCTGACTTTTCCGTGATTTGAGGCATTATTATCAAATTCCCTGATTTTTCCCTGACTGGTAAAAAGTAAAATAATTTTCCCTGATTTCCCTGATGGGCTGGAAACCCTGATAAAGTTCCATAACTTGGATCATTCTGCAGTTAATCATGAATACACTACAGTGTACCTTAAGTCTGATTGTTGGATTTGACTCTCTTCATAACATGTCAATTTTAATATGGAATGCCACTGCACAACTGATTAACCAATTGAAGATGGGATGATTTTGCTATAACACTCATTTCCCATAGACACCTGCCCGAGTGTACTTGGGACAAGTCTTCAGTGGGTTACAAAAATATGAGAAAAAGTTACTACTTATCAGGATTACTCATCCTTCAGGAGAGCATAGCATATCTACCATACCCTTCAACTTTGATGCTGAATTCAATGTTCTTGGTCTCCCCCTTCCGTACGTCTGTAGTCACGTTACCCTTGCCATCGTCATATGGGGTGGTGACCGTGATATCATTCTTGTCCAGCACCAGGTCATTTCTGTGGGCAAAGAAGTATGGATAAATGAGAAAACTAAATATCATTTTGACAAACCACATCTCCCCCCCCCCCCACAAATAAACAACAACATACATGTGTACATATAGCAGAGAGAAGTAAGAAAATAAAACTCAACTGTCGCTCATCCCATGTATCCATATATGCGGTGGTAGTTTTTGGTGTGTAATACTTTTCTTCATTTCATTATACTTGTCCCATGTACAAGTGTACATGTACCCATAATAAAACAGAGTATGGTGAAAACTGTACAATCGCTCATGGAAAAACAGAATCCAGACAGACTGGAAGACAGTGTTTTGATTTTCCTTCTCATGAACAAGTCAAAGATTGGGAGTTTAGGTAAATGTTACAGGCCATGGATACACTAATGTACAATTTGTATGAAGTGACTCCATCCTGTTTCAGTGGTATTGATAACACATTAATGAAGGGCAATTATCACAAGCACTTCCTTTTTGCTTCCTCCAATCTTTCACACCACGAAACCATAAGAAAAAAAAAAAGCAAAACAATACACAGCAACTTGCTCAGAAGTCACATAATCACAACCTGCTAAAACTAGAATTATCACTGAAGGTGATTAATACCCCTGCCCCTAGTGTTGCTTTATAGTATGTGATGTCATGAGGGCAATGAGGTTAATACCAAGTTTGTGCACTTGTCAAATTGGAAACAGAATGATTTTAGTTTACTGTACAATTACAGAGTTGACACCGAGTATAAAACTTACAGCAAATGGAAACATGCTTTACCGCAGCATCACTACACTTAAAGACCATCATACACACCAAATTTGACCTTCATAGCTTGAATGGTTTATTTTGATACAAAAATAAGTGGTTACCATGGCAACACATTTTCCTTTTAACACATTGGTGTCTTGCAAAACTACACTTCTAGATCATGATACATACTAAATTTGACTTTAATTGCTTGAATGATGGAAAAGTTATTCGATCTGCAAGGTTTTGGTAAAATTGTGGTTACCGTGGCAATGGTTTGTGTGACAAACACAAAAATTATGTGTTCCACATGTATACCTCAGGGCCATAATGCCAACCAAATTTGGTTTCAATTGCTTGAAAACTGTGGAAGAAGTCCACTCCACAGGAGTTTAAAAAAAAAAAAAATGCGGTTACCATGGCAACGCATTGTCCAATACAAATACAAAGGACATTTTGAAAAACTACACTTAAAGAGCATCATACACACCAAATTTCACCTTCATAGATTAAATGGTTCAATTTGATACAAAAATGAGTGGTTACCATGGCAACACATTTTTCTTCTATTAACACATTGGTGTCTTGCATAACTACACCTCCCGATCATCATACATACTAAATTTGACCTTAATTGCTTGAATGATGTATGTGGAAGTTATTCAATCCACAAGGTTTTGGTAAAATTATGGTTACCATGGCAACGCTTTGTCCGACAAACACAAAAATTATGTGTTCCACATCTATGCCTCAAGGCCATAATGCCTACCAAATTTGATTTCAATTGCTTCAAAACTGGGGAAGTTGTTCACTCCACATGATTTCGAAGAAAACATGCGTTTACCATGGCAACGCATTGTCAAGTACAAACACAAAGAGTGTCTTGCATAACTACACCTATAGATCATCATAGATACTAATTGTGAAATTGACTGCTTAAATACTATGGAAGTTATTCAATTAACAAGTTTTTGGTAAAATTATGGTTACCATGGCAACGCATTGTCCGACAAACACAATAAAAACATGTCTTGCACATCTATACCTCAATATCATCATTTACTCTAAGTTTCATTTAAATTGCTTCAAAACTGTAGGAGGAGTTCGCGACGTAAGATTTTGCAACAGACCGCCCGTATGTGTGGCGGGGGTATAAAAAAATATGACTTGAAAATCTGCTCTACAGCCCAGCACACAAACTGTACATGAGATATATTTAATGAGTCTCATTTTTTGCAAATTGTGACTTCCTCACAATTTAGCGAGTGGTTGGTGATCATGGCGTGCAGGAATGGATCCAGAAATGTACATGTGCATGTCACATTCGTGTAAGGATCAGAGTTACATTTCAGCGCATTAAAATCAATGAACAGCACCCAACTCGCGAAATTTGCAAAAATAAAACACCAAACAAAATATATGGCGTACACAGTAAAATCTTTTCATGTTTGCAGGACAGAAACCTACTGGTCTCACATGCACATACCCTGGTCAGAAATTTTCAGTGTGCATGATCTCCACATTGTTCATGGTGATTTTGTTCCCAACGGGAGTATTTCATTACCTCCTCCATATGGAAGGAGGAGGTGAAGTGATCATTGGTGATGGTTTGTCTGTTTGCAAAATAACTCAAAAAGTTGCATAAAAGTTGATATCGAGACAATTTTGGTAGTGATCCAGGAATTTTTATGGATTTTTGAAGGATTTTTCATCTTCTGGCATATAAGGTCAATGAACTTGGGGTTCAAGCTGTGCGTACTGGAGGTTTACATAATTATGCGCACTAAAGCGCCTGCTCTGCTTGGACAAAGGCGCTGTGCAATGACATAAACAAAAGGCTTCTATTTTCGGAAATTGCATGCGTGTGAGGGTGGAAATTGGTTACTGGCTTGGCGGAGGTCAACTGTTGTCTCCGAGTGCTTTTCTGGTTTTCAATCCAGAACATGTGGAAATAATTACACACAGAAATCCACTCAGAACACCACATTTACATATTGTCAGTTTCTTGAAAGACTGTAGCAGTATTCAGAACATAGAGTTGGTTTTCAAATTGTCTTCGCATATGCTCAATTAATTATGCTATTTGTAAACATTTCTTTTTCTTTAAAATCAAGACCAACAAGTGATGAATGAACTTGATTTCAATGGTGCATGACTGTAAACACCCTACCTCCTCGAGTTGATGTCCTTCTTCAGCATGTTCAACCTGTGGCGACTGCCACTGATGTGATCCCTGTAGACGACCTCAGAGTTAACCTTGACCCCGCACACCTCGCACAGGCAAGGGTAGCGCTTCTTGGGTCGAAGGCTCTTCTGATTCGAGGCACTCGGGTGTCTGGCCGCACCGGCCGCCCCCGCTTCATCGTCCTCCTGCTCAGCCTTGCGCATTGTCACATACTGGTCGATGGAGACAGAGTCGTAGGCCTTCTGCTGGAAGATGTGCCCATCCCGAACTTTGATCTTCTTTGTGTGCTTCAGGAAACTTATTAAGGTGGAAAAGCCACAGACTGCAGGGGATATGAGAGGGAAGAGATCAATTCTCATTAAAATATATATATTTTTTTTTTGAAACAGCAAGTCATGTCATGCATCACTTATACTGATCGATCTCTGACAGCATGCTCACATAATTTCTTTTCTAGCATGACCATCTCAGTGCAGGAAAGTTCAAAACCATTCCTTCAGCCAATCAAGTACAATATATAGAACGTATTGATGTAATGATTGTGTTATAATTTCAGTAGTGTTGTTACGTCTTTCAGTGTCCTCCTTTGTTGTTGTAAGATGAGTTTGCAACTGTAATAAAATGATGACAATCATCACATACAAGATAGTTATGAAGAATTTTGTAGTTCAACAAATCTGTTGAATAGTATCAGAAAATTTGAAAAAAAAAAATATTTGAAAACACTTCAGTTTTCACAGCTAATAACAGAAAGTGAGACATTTGACATATATATGAATAGCTTCCAATCATTAAATGCAAAGGGTGATATACATCTAATGCGACTTGAAATTGAGAGAGGGAGAAAATGGGGTCATCCCACTAGACCGACACCCACAAGTCATACAGCCCACGAGTTCGACATTAAAAAACAGGTCCACGAGTCATACAGCCCATGAGTTCGACACTAGGCAAATAAAGCCCATGAGTTCGACACTAGGTAATAACAGCCCACGAGTTCGACAGATACAACATGGGGCTTAATGTGTCGGTCTCGTGGGCCTTGTTAGCTTAGTGTCGAACTAATGGGCTGTATGACTCGTGAGCTGTATAACTCATGGGCTGTATGACTTGTGAGCTGTATGACTCGTGGGCTGTATGACTTGTGGGTGTCGGTCTTGTGATGTGCACCCGAGAAAACAACCTTGCAACCATCAGGAACATTTGAAATTGAGAATGCAGGCAAACCATGTTACCTCTCATATTGGCACGTCTGGCAAATTGTTTTGAATTCCATGAAAGTGTGTGTTTAACCTGGTAAAAGCTTGATTCACAGTAGCATCCGTGATCTGCATTAATATGACAGAAAATGCTTGCCTTGTTTTTGTTTTTCCATACATACGATCGCTGGATCACATTCATACCATATTGTATTTTGCTGTGAAAGGTTTCATATGACTCAAGGTACTTGCCTCCACTTGTCGTGTCCAGGGATTTTTTAAAGCTGTTGTAGTAGAGGGAGCGAAGATCTTCCTTATCCGTGACGTTTTCCTGGCCATTTTTCTTCACAAACGCAAAGAATTTGTCGCCGAGTTCAACTACATCCTTTGCAGGATAACGCTTCTTCACCCTGGTAGGCATTGCGCCTGTACTCACATGCAACTGCCCTCACTCAAAAAGATCTGTAATGTGCATTGGTGGTGGTGATGGTGTGTGGGAGAGAAAGGGGAATCAAACAGATTAAAAAAGTAAAATCACATCTGATCCACAGTCATATAACAGCATAGTCAATTCTGTAGGTTCATCATATCTACAGCCTAGTTAAGACCAGGGCCCCGTTGCATGAAACTTATCAATAACAAGTCACTATAATACTGTATACGGCAAATATTTTGCGAGGTTTTTATTTTCGTGAATTTCGCGAGTCAGCTGCTATTCGCGAAATTTAAAAAATGCAAAAATATTGACTCTGATGCCAATATGATGTGACATAAGCGTACACATTTCTCTGTTCAGTACAGGACTCCACGATCGCGAATTTAACCACTCGCGAAATTGTCGGAAAGTCCCGATTCATGAAAATTTAGACTCGTGAAATATATGGCGTATGTACAGTAGCTGTTGCAAGATACTGAAATCCTCACATCTGATCGGCTGAGATAAGAAGTTTTATGAAACCGGACCTTGTTCCACATTGCCTTGGAACATACTCTTTTAGAATATTATCTTGAGGACATTGTTTTTACTGCTCAATACAATACATTATGAGATGGCTTTACCTTATACAAACTGCAAGTGCTTTTAGCTGGTTTTCTAAAGCTTTCACAGTAATGTTCTTCAAAGGGGAACTTCGTTTCATGTGTAAATACATGTAAAACAGATCAATGTCAGAGTAGCAATGTCTAATCAATTGATACAACTGTTTTGTCTCTCACTTCTCTTCATTTTTTTCAGCTCATCATTTAATTACCCAATAAATGATCAATAAATATGCCCTTGATTGTATCCCAGGTTGAAAATGCCATAAAAGCAATAGAAAACCAACACAGCATTCTTGTTGGTTTCTAAGATGGTGTCTCTGTTGGGACCAACAGAAAAACCCAACAAGTCCCAACAGAATTCCATTAGAATTAATTGCAACCAACAGATCTCAACAAGTCCAACAGAAACCAACAGATACAAACATAAAAGACCCATTTATAGCAACTAACCCAACAGGACACACACAATAACCAACATTATCCAGCAGGACCAATACAAAATCCCATCTGGAGACACATCACATGGAAATGAATGTATGACCACTAAGTACTGTGAAGCAGGATCAAATATGATCACCCATTTTAATACTTTCAAAACAGCATTAGCTTTCCAATGCAATGATGCACAGTTCCTGCTTACATGTACATTTTGTAAATATGTACTATCTCTCCTCTAACTTAATATAGATCAGAAATTCATTAAATTAATAAAGACTCTCACAGTTTGAAACAGGTTGGTAGGATTGATAATGATGGAGTTTAATTAGACAGTGTGCTAAATTTGACACAATGTGAATAAAAGCTTTTGCAGCTGCATGAAAGCAAAATATGAGTAATATCAACCACTGTGAATTACATAACTTCTTCTTCTTCTTCCATTACTAACTGCTTAAGTCCTCTTTACTTTGTAGAGTATGTATGACCCCGTTTACGGTGTGGGGCTGGGCCGAGCCGCGGCCGAGCCACGGCCGAGCCCAGTCTCAATTGCGGGGCCAAGCCCCGCAATTTTGTCCGTTTACACCGCCGGGCTCGGCCGCGCTTTTAATTCAAACCTTTCAATATTTTGTCGTAGTGGCGCTCTGCTTGTAAAAAAACGCAATTTGGTATAGCCTGCTTTTCAGACCCTTTGCCAACTGGATTCCGTGGCGACAAAGTCGCCGTTCGGGCAAAGGCCTTTGCCGAAGGAAAAATCCTTTGCAGGACAAAGCCACCTTAAACTATACTAGTTTTCGACGTTGAGGGGGTTAATATTGTGAATAGCGAAATAGTACGGGCAGAGGGTCTGGAAGCCAGACTAAAATTGGCCGCGCATTTGGCCCAGTTTGCGTTTACACCAAGAAGAGGCCGGGCTCGGCCGCGGCTCAGCCGCAGCCGAGACCACCTCCAGAGCGAGGCCAAATGCGAGGCCAATTTTGGCCCCGCATTTGGCCTTTTGTGCATTTACACTGAAGCGGGGCTGGGCCTAGCCACGGCCGAGCCTCGCACTGTAAACGGGGTCTTGGTCTTACATTAGGCTACAATTAATTGGTGATAATGATTACAGAGATGCCAACCTCTCAAACCTCAAATCAGTAATGCTATAGCTAAAAAGCAGTAATTTGAAGTAAAAAACAGTAATGTTGTCAGCTCAGTGGCAGATCCAGAAGGGGGTGCAACCGGTGCACGCCCCCTTCAGGCAGCAAATTGTCTCTCTCAAAAAAGGATGGGGGACCTGGTCATGATCCGGCCTACTCAGAGACTCCAACCCCAAGCACCTTCTGATCTGTAGATTCTCCCGCCTGAAACCCCTAGCAAACGGGAGACTCCAACTTGACGTGCGTGAAGCGCACATCACGAGCGCGAAGTCCCTTGCGGTATAAGGTGTTAGATGCTCTCTCGCGCTATCTAAAGCTTAATTTTCAACATACAATGAAATTAAGTAAGAAATAATTTCAAGCGGGAGAAATTAAATCCCAAGCAGGAGAACTGGAGATTCTGCAAAAGTGGGCTTTCGGTGGGAGATCTCCCGTCGAAAGCGGGAGAGTTGGAGTCTCTGCCTACTTCAACAATGTTCAAGCAGGACCAAATCTGGATCAGTTAAGAGGCTCAGACTACTCAGAGTCAAAGCCTGTGTTTACCAGAATCATCCATTCTACTGACTAGATTCTATAGGGGCTACTACTACCTGACCAACGTTAGAAGAACCCTAACCCCGGCGCGGGGTGCTGTAACCAGTAACAGCACCCCAACGACTTGTATACAATTTAGTGAAGTAATCAAGTGCACTGCGATGCTTGCAATTAAGTAAACAACTCATTGTTCAAAACGACACTTGGATTCGCAACGAAAGGCTACATGTTGTAATACCATATTGTTGAATATTACAGGCAACTATGTATCCCTCACCATAACCTCCGAAAACAAGATTAATCGTCATCATCTTTGAGAGCATCTCCGCGAAGTGCGAATCTCCATTTTGAACATATCTTGTAAATAAAATGATGTGCGCATGCGCGAATGAATAGTCATTTCAGTTCCCAGCTAGCCGTCCTGTTTTTTTTTTTTCCACATGCATACATTGTGTATTATAATATGTGCTACGTTTTATCCATATCCGATCGACAGCAAGGCAGTTAGCGCATGTGCTGTGTAAGTTGTACTACGATACGAAGTGCGGAAGGACTAAAACCTCGGATAAAATCTTTCACTGCCCTGGGATATCTAACGGCTAATGTTAAACGTCTCGTTTGATGCCTTTTCCATCTCCGGGCTGCACGTCACAAACACTGCACGGACATAATTATTATGTATGACGACGCACAGAATGTGAGATGAAAACAACATCAGTACCAACGGCGGGGAAAAACTACCCCTAATTAAAAACACCCCACATTACAGTACTGACAGACAAAATACAATGATTTGAATTTCTGAGCTTGACATGATCTGTTACTTTGTTGCATTAATGCCTTTACTTAAAATAATTTTTCGTCGGTTATGTTATATTCTGTTCACTGCATTTTTCACCTAACCTATTTGTTCTCCTCACAGTGTGCGCTTCCTTTCGTTTTGAAATAGTTCCATTTTAATTTTAGCTGCATGAACGCTTTAACTTAACATAACGTGCATGGTTTATTTTGTGTGTGAACAGCTCTAATCCCACGTCCGTTGTCAACCCATTTTTTTTTTCTGCTATGTTATAGCTTTTTGTTTTGTTTCATTTGATTTGTTTGTTATGTTTTTATAATGTGTCTTTCCTCTCGATCCCCCTTTTTCTCCTTAACTTATCACTTATTGATATATCGGATTTAGAGGCGTCAATACAGGTCCTGGCATGGTAAACACCTCTCGCGCATCGGAGGGGACTAGGCCTCCTGAGGCTGAGAAATCTGCTCAAAGTACAGAGCCGGATTGTCCAGAAGATGCAACCCAGAACAAAAAAGAATAAAGTGAGAGGAAGGTTTCACTGACGCCGGACCTGGGACCCCTCATGAAAAGTACGGTAACAACAACGAAAGCCAAAAAGATACAGAGACCCGCACGTAGATGGCGTCAATATTCGGCACACGAATTGTACGCCAGAAAATCTAATAACAACAACAATAACAACAACCCCTCGCATCATGACCGCCGACATAGACACTGGGAGGGCATTTCATGAAGTAGACAGAAAGATCCATCTGTCCGGAGGACTCTTTTATATTTTGCCATTAAATGCCGTCAGGGGATCCGTGAAGCCAGACGCAGTCTCCGCGGAACATTCCCCGACGGACAGATAGATGTTCTACAGACCGATCTTTCGGTCAATTCATGAAGGAACTTGTCGGATAAAATGTCCGACAAGTCAATTATATCCGACAAGTTCAGAGAAATCAGCCAATTGAATTAGACTAAAGAATTTCTCAAAACTTGTCGGATTGTCAGATATTTTATCCGACAAGTCAATCATATCCGACAAGTTCAGAGAAATCAGCCAATCAGCAGTGATCAGACTAAAGCATTTCTCAAAACTTGTCGGATATGATTGACTTGTCAGATATTTTATCCGACAAGTTCCTTCATGAAATGCCCCCCGGATCAGGATTGGACTCGTTGCATGTAGGCCCTACAGCGATTCAGATCAGAAAGCGTATGAAAACGCGACAGCTTGTAACATGTTGCCGTAGATCGTGGCAAGATGCTATAAATTTACCACTACGTGGCACTACAATACTTACTAACGTATTAGTATTCGATCAGCGTCGTCAGCGTCATGTCATTTCCACAGATAGATCGTCTACGTTATGTGAAATTTACAGAATAACTTATTTCCACTGACTTGATCCTGACTGCCCGTACCGTTTACTAGTAGTAGAAGCATAGGTTGAATCTAGATTTTCTGCGAACGCGAGAAGTGGAACCTGAAGGCCTACCACCCGCAACAGCGGGTCACGTGTGCACACTCCGTGCGACTCGTTCCACGAGAACAGTACATCTGCTCAAAATGTACGTCATTAATTCGGCTGGTGGGGATTCCCCACGTACTTAGCGTACCGTCTGCCGATCGTAGGCGCTCGCTGGACTCTGGGCAGTGTCATACGTGGTGTGAGGGTCATGCAGTTTTGCTATTCGGACGGGTATCGGCGTCGAAGAAAAGAACGCACGCGCCACACCGCCGTTGTAAAATGACCAGTCCACTGGCATTTCGCGCGTGCACTTCGACCACAAGCTTGGAAGATTACAAGCACTGGGAAATTTGCAGTCGTCCTTCGAAACAGGGAGGAACAGGGAGGTCACTCCCTGTTTGAAACAGGGAGGTGAGACACCTCCCTGTTTGAAAGCACTCAGTTGTGCGCGCAAGCGAAACGCACGATCATGGATATTTAATAGCGCGCACTGAAGTCTTCTGTACCAACTTTTCTGCAAAACTCAAAAAAATCAACTACAGCAATGTGAACACAGTCTTCAAAGTGAACGCAAAAAAAAGAAAGAAAGAGAGGACTGAATAAGCACACACAAAATGGAATTTAAATTTCGTCGAACCGCGTCTATATAGCTTCAATAGTCCTTACCTTTCTTCGTTTTCGTTTGATTTTCATCAGATTTTCACTGTTCTGTTGTGCTTAGATTTTCATTGTTCTTCTGATTATCGATGTTTAAACGTAAAATGGAATGAGTTTTTCCATTATCATTACAAAAGTCGCTGCAAATACAATGTACATCATCGGTAACTGAGTGTGAATGATATATGGTGTGTTTTTTTTTTCCTCCCCTTTCCTTTAAAATAGTCATCTTCTTTTGATGTAAAAACTACAAAAAAGAAGAAGAAAACAACGTATTATTGAAATTGCAGGAGGTTCATAAAGTATGAATTGTATGGTAAGCAGACAATGGCTACACAGACGGATATGATGCACTCCAACAGTTTAGAAAATATCATTTCGAAGACCTATTCGCGCAAAAGTTACAACCTTTGCTTGCTGCAGATCACGTAGTACCAAGCGTGGACGATTCATGCTGTGCGTATACATGACGGCCCTTATCATTTCCCGGGATCATGACATTTCATAAATCGAAATTGGGTCTGGTCATGATTCTCTCGTCTGCCTTTGCCGTGATTCTCATGAATTATTCACGATGCAAAGCAATACACGATAAGTAATAAAATGCAAAACTCAATGTATATTTAGGTTTTAGTTACGCGTTATAGTATAGTGATTGCTATATCATACAGAGCCAAATAGAATACTGTACAAACAAGGGGAAAGTGTTCCCTGATATAATAATCAAAGAAAACAATTCGTTCATATTCATAATTACACATATTATGGGTCCCTATAAGATTATGTCAAGAATCCCGTTTCTGAGGTGTCTTGACATACAGCGTTTCCACGTATACTGCACTGTCTGTTTCGTCTGTTACTCCAGTACTCTGCATGTTAACATCATGAAGCTGTGATTAAATATGAAACATAGTAATAATGTTTCTGGTCATTATATAAAAGAACGGCACTGGATGGCTTGTCTCAAGTCCCATCTCACATTAAATTTTTGGAAAAAGGGAGTGAAAGAAGATAATGTGAACAGCGGAAATCCGAATGCTATATGATTATAGAGCATGAATTCAATGGTTTTGTCTCATATGGTCAGAATAAGCGAAGACAATTTTGTACAAGCATGTTCCAACAACAAGCAACAGAGGTTACAGATTCGAGTTTCGTTTCATAATTCAGGCAAATCATTCATCACACCTATATACAACGGTTCCCTTATCTGCATAAAGCGGGAGCGTCTTCGTTTGCTGTCGATCACAAGAAAATAAATAATAAGTTATGATAACCATTAATGGAATTAATGATCTATAAAGGAACACTGAGGTTAATAAAAGAAAGCACGTCGAAAGATATACAAAAAATACAACGATACCTCGTATGTTGGTTATCAGACGCTGCTATATCACGCATCTGCCAAATCCAGTCAGTAAAAACACTGCAAATTTCATGCACTTCTATTATTGTCAACGAGTGCCAAGGAGTGTGAGAATAAAGCGCGAATATATTACGTTGATTACGGCGATGACTTCGTATTCGCGTAACATCCGTTATTTTTCTTGCCTTGTTCAAAACATATTGTTAAGTACATGCCACGCATGTATACCTGAATTGATCATGGTATGATTAATTTGAAACCAGTCGACTCGTTATTGTGCAAAGTCTTGGAACTCGAGTTGATCTGCGGTCGTCGATTTTGTAAGAGCGTCCGACCATAAGGTTCCTTTACTTGGGTATTTCCCGCGCGCGTGCGCAGATGAAAGAGGAGATGTGCACATTGCGCAACATACTATGTCACACTGTTCAACTACAAATTGTATTTCACAATTACTACCTCTTTTGGGGTGTGCAGGTGGTTGAAACGAACGCAAGCCGCAGAGTCATCATAACACATTACATGTATTACTGCAAAATGTATAGGCCGAGGTGGAACAATACAAAGTATTGGCTATCATGACCCTGTCGATTTAGCGGGATATGAGCAAACTGTATATGGAACGCCAAACTAAATCGCTCGAAATTTATAAAGGGCCTATTATGCATGGAAAACCTACATGGGGCCACCAAAATCATCAATTTAAAATTTTTGGTGGCCCGAGAGAAAAATTTGGTGGCCCGAAAATAAAACAATAAAAAATATTAACTCACTGCATGCATTTATGCATTTCCGGCAAAAAAAGTTACGTGTTGACATACTAAAAAAAAATAAAAAAATAAAAAAAAATAGAAAAACTGGTGGCCCGAGGCGGGTCACCAAAGTTGCCCTTTTTTGAAATTTGGTGGCCCCGGGCCACCGGGCCACCGGGCCACCGTTAGTGTCGAGCCCTGACTATGGTGATGTCATTATCCCATCACAAGTCTCCAATTTTATGATTGACATGCATGTACACAAACTAATCTTCACCAAGTTGCCTCGGTATGACATGAAAGTTGTCTCATGATAGTATATATCCTCACCAGTGACAATTATTTGTAGCCTTGTTATGATCTAGCAACGATGGCTTTCATGGGAAAGAAGTACATGTAGTGCTTTGTTATTATTGTTATTATTGTTATTATATATAATATATAATATATTATTATGTAGCCCAGATGGCTACTAGCATTAATAAAGAAAAGAATAGAACAGGATAGAAAGTTAAAGAAAACAGAAGCATTACAGTTGTTTTCCAAGTCACCCGGTGACGTCAATATGAATCAGTCTTTTCCCCTTCTTGGAGTTTATGAAACACTTTATTTTGCTTCCAGCTAGACTTCCTTTTTTTTTTTCTTTTTTTTCTTTTTTTGGTCAATTCTCCCCTCCCAGGAAAAGTCATTGCATGGTCCTAGGAATTTACGAGTTTGACATTGGCTACTTTCTCCAGCTAGTGGTCAGTTCTCCGCACTCTCCATCCCCAAAACCGATCCAAATTACGGGAATACTTTTTGCCCTCTGATCCCTAAACATGAGCTGGAAGGTCGTTCTCCAGCCAGAATTTCTCCTTTATTTTGATGAGGGGAGTGGGTCAGACAGGAATTCCAAAGACAAACTCAGGGACAACGACCCAGAACAACGATGACGTTGATGTTGGACGTCATAAGGACTATCTAACATTTATTTGGTTTATGATTTTATTGTCCAAGAAACAATAAGTCTTGACCAGTGGTTACAGAGAAGAAGGAAATAAAGAAACTAAAAGACAGTGGGCGAGTTAATCAGAAATTGAGATGAATCATAGAAAACGGAGTTCCACAGAAACGAATGGGAGGAGTTATTGGAAGATCTGACCAGTAAGAAATTAATTTCCGGTGAAGATCACGCCCCAAAATAAGATTGAGACAATGAAATACTTTTACACTGCAAAAAGTCCGGTGTTAAATAGTGAACACCGAGCTGGTGTTAAATTTTCGGTGCTCATTATGGTGTTAAATTAACACCTAAGGGTGTCATTTCCAAATTTTAAACTGTTTTTTGAAGAGTTTCTCAGTAACTGCACTTCTTGTTGATTTTTAATTTAAACAAGACGATCAAGAATTTTACATTAAAATACTAGATTTTTGAAAAAATGTGAAAATAAATTTACACCAAAGTAACACCAGCTGGTGTGGTCCCTTATTGAAGCTGGACGGGTGTTAAACCATTGATATTAACACCAGCAAATATCAAATCAACACCATGTGGTGTCATTTTTGAATCAACACCAGTACAGTGTCAAAATAACACCAGGTACAGTGTCAAATTAACACCACGAAGTGTCAGGCGAACACTTTTCAACACCATCACAGTGCATTTTTAACACCTGTGGGTGTGGTCCTTTATTGAAGTTTGATCGGTGTTAGATTTAACACCCGTGGTGTTAAATCTAACACCGATGTTTTTACAGTGTAGGGAAAGGATACCAATAGGAAATTTGTTATAAAAGACCATGTTTGAGCAGAGATTAATAGAGAGGGGAAACAGAGAGAGGGGAACCGAACAAAGGAGCTACGTGATTAGAGAGACCGGCCGATAGAGAAGGGGCAAGAATAGTTGGAGACCACAGAGATAGAGTCAGGAGACCCCCTTCCTTGTACATCATGCTCCCCTCCATATTAATCAACTAAACTCTATCGACGCTGCTATTGTGACGAGGATCTTGGTTGGACTGTCCAAGAGTAATTGTTAATGAGTTAACCGGTGAACAACGACAAGTCGAGAAACGGTACATGAAGACAAGACAGAACTTTGGTTTACACCAATCTGGGGTGTAACAAACTCCAAATAGTCGACTGGTGTCATCAGAGATGTTGAAGCATCCTGTCAGGTTGCCACAACGTGGACGGCAATGGTGGCGAACTGTTTAAGGAAGCAGTGAAAGCAGACCGGTTAACAGACGCCCCAGCCCTTGGACGAGCTCGACATTCAGGCGAGAACCTCATCCCATACGACCATGCCGACGTCGAGATAAGTGGCCACACCCATTAACATCATTTATCCCTACTAACCAAATCCCCCCTTTCCCATAGATTAAGATGGTAAAATATGAAACGGTCTCCAAAGAAGAGAAGTTAAGTAATGAGTGATGTGTTCCATTTGTAGTAAGAAAAGAAATTTGTTTGTGATTAAGTTTCTGGTTCAGACCTACGAGAAGGCAGGTCGGTGAATAAATATGCTGTTAGCAGCATAACGCATTAACATTATCCATGTAAATTCTATCCTTCTCCCGCATTTTATATTCGCTGTTGTTGTGAAGCAATATTTAGTTTCTTCCTAACTTTTGGAAATTTGATAATGATTGGTGTCTATGTGATTACCTAACCCCCGACCAGTACAGAGAGAAGCTAACAGACCAGACCAACATTTATCCACCTCTGTACAACATTGGTCGCCCCCTTGAGACAATTAGGGGTGTGGGGGTTCCATATATATATATATATATATATATATATATATATATATATATATATATATATATATATATAACATATATATATAACATATATTACATGCATAACGCACAAACAATGGGAGTCGGGAAGTATGGTGACTTATGCGCAGTTTACTTTAATCGATATAAAACAAAATCAAAGGAACCAATGTCAACTGACATGAAATCAAATCAGGAAGGAAAAAAAAAAAAGATTCCATGATGTAAGGGTAATGATAAAAACCTGCACGATGGATTGATGGATTCCATGATGTAAGAGCAACGACAAAATACAACCTGGATTGAATATATTGCAAGTATTCATATACTGGTAAGAATGCAGAAGAGCGGACATAAAAAGAAGGAGAGAATATAGACACAATAAAATACGATACAGTAACAGGAACATCTGAGGAAGACTTGTGTTTGTCAGATTTCGTCATCCCTCTCAAGAAGCAAGTGCATTACATAGGATTAGTCCTAGTGAACTGATGACACACCACCCGATCGGGATGTTTGCAGCCGATACGAGGTATACAATAAATGTTCATATATTCATATTTTTGTTCTTCGTGTTCGACCAGAGACATAGATCATCATAGTCTATTGATTTCTTCCACATCATAACAGGATGTAACGGTTAACATGATAAAACTATTTCGTTGTCTAAACATTGCATCGTATCATTAAAGGTCCTGTTTACCTTTGAGAGAAGTGATTTGAATTATTTTTTTTTTCAAGATATCACGTTTGATGCATGGGTAATGTGTAGATCTGTTGCATCACAAAACATCCTACCATATAAAATTTTCGCAATAAAACCTAAAATATAAGGAGATATCAGTATTTTTCTCAATAAACCATGACTGTAGACGGTTTAGTCCGGAAACATTTTTTATTGTTCACATTTTTGTGCATTTAACAATAATTAACATCGGTTATACAGGTTCACATTTTTACAGAAGTTGTTTCTGTTTCTATCTCTAACTCACATTTCAAAACTATTTTAAAGCACTATGCTGAGTTTTTGTTTCATTGTCGACACGTTTTTTCCCTCTGGTCCGGTTCGAGCCACTAACTTGTCATTTTAAATTTTGATAGCCGAAAAAGAAATGTGTTGGCCCAAAATAAAAGGAAGCATTAACTTCCATCTCTTTGCCAGATCAAGCCACCAAAAGATATACACTATTTGGAAATTTGGTGGCCCGACATCATTATTTTTATGGCCCCGAGCCACCGGAACACCGAGCCAACGCTGAACCCTGCGCACAATAAAGCTGTGATTTTTGTATCAATTAAATTCAATTCAAGATGATTTTATTATAAATATTTCCATATCGGAGTGTTTATCAAGGCCATTGTTAATGATTAAAAAAATCAACCATTTTTTTTAATGATTTATTTTTTCCCGTTTAGTAATGACCAATCGAGGATCCTCTATTTTCCAAAGCACTGCTTGTCATTATGTTCTACAATTTCATAAACCACGCCTCTCTTCTCTGAATGATGTTGTAGCACATGTGTATACACTAATGAGGTCAGACAAACTAGGTCTCCAACGATTACGAGAGTGTCGAATTTCGAGCATAGTTTCGCTGTATATTAAAATATACATGTAATTATACGAGCGTCGCAATTTGTTGTTGTTGTTGTTAAAAGGCTTAATAATTGGTAATCCATATACAGGACGTATAGCTGTCTGATAACGGTGCATTAATTGGGTAACAGGAAATGACCTGGACAGGTATGATGTGATTTTTTTTTTCCCTTTGAGATAGATAGATAGATAGATAGATAGAGAGAGAGAGAGAGAGGGGGGGGGGAGCTCCTGTATGGCAGCCCCTCCCCCTCAGCGGCCCTTAATTGCACAAATAAATTAAATGCTTGTATCTTTTCTATTTTCCCCCGCAGCGCTTAGAGACATTTCATGTGATAATGCGCTATATAAATGTTGTGAATTATTATTACTATTATTATTTTTCCATCTTCAGACAAAAGGTTTAAACTCTCACATGTCAAACGTTTTCTTATCATTCCAGACGTAAAACAAAAAATAAGTCACTGTATAAGTGCAAATATAGACAAGGTGCGAAGCATTGTATAATTATACCAATTATTACCTCCGCCAAGGGAGGAGGTTATGTTTTCGTTACCGTTGGTTTGTGTGTTCGTTCGTTAGTTAGTTAGTTAGTTTGTCCGTGTGCAAAATAACTCAAAAAGTAGTTAACGGATTGGGATGAAACTTGCAGGAAAGGTTGAAAATGACACAAGTAACAAACGATTTTGGCAGGTATTATAGGGTCAATGAACTTGGGAGTTCAGGCTGCGCGTAGTGAGGTTTGCATGCGCCCTGCAACTGAGGGTTTATGACGTAACAAAGGCTTCTATATTGGGAAATCGGGCGACTTTCAGCACACTATAAACACTTTCAGCATGCTGTAAGCTGTATGTATGGGTAGACATCACTGATATCTACAAGGAAGAACAAAAAGATCAGTGGTGGAAATGAGCTGCATGCTCGGCGGAGGTCTGCGCTCTCAGAGTGCCTCTCTATAGAGTTAGCAATATTGTTAGTTGCGAAGCAGCAGAAAGCCTATAGATATGATCCTCAGTTGCGTAACTTGAAAAAGAATGCACAAAACTTCCCATTCGTATAAGAAAACAAACTATAAGACATGTTCGGTTTTTAAACACTGTAACTTTTGTCAGCCATAAAAATTACTGCGGGGCTTCAAAAATAAGGAGAAAATATCATCCGATGCAATAAGTCTGGTCTCTAATACAATGTACATGCAATGTCAGTGCATGTTGGGCATATCAATCATGGAGGTATTAAACCTATACCTCCATGTATCAATGGACCATATTGGTGCACACTGGCGGAATAATCAGCCAATGGGGGGGGGGGGGGGGGCGTGTCATTCACAAGAGAGAGCTTATCATTATTAGCATTGAAATTGGACGATCTGGGGCACATTAGCTTTGTATACACTTTCCCCGAATATTTTCATTTTTCCATCAAAAAGTAACACAAATATTCATTAAAAAAAAAATTGCTTAATCATAATATTTTCACCATCCACGTGTTTAGTATAAAGTATAAAGTATTACTATATAAACATGTATTTAGTATAAAGTATATAGTTTTTTTTTTCTTCTTCTTTTTCTTCTTCTTTTTTATCACATAAAATTTGGCAACCTTACATCATCATTCTGGTCTTATCTTCTATCCGTTCTCCGTTTCTTTTTCACAAACACTGATTACTCGGGGCTTACAGCCAAACAAGCTAGCTTTAAGGTTCCGTCATACTTCTCTTTGATCAATCCCATTTCGATTTCGATTTTGACCAGCTATCATTACATGTAATTACTGTGTTATCAACATGTATATTGTTTGTTTTCTGCACATTGTTCACAAGGTAAAAGAACTTGTCTGGTTTCTGCTGTGATGTTCATAAATGAGAAGTATGAAAATAAAATGAATTGAATTGCATTGAATTTAATCTAATTACCTGCATATAGCCCTACATATCTTATATCGGAGGTGAACCGAATGGGAAGGGTGTGGGAGTATAGGCGTCCCCCTCCCACACAATGGAGCTTTTGCGTTTTACCTCACTTGATTATATTTGTTATTATTAGTCTTCCTTTTGTCAAAATTATCACTGTTATTCTTCTTGTAAAAAAAGTTATTATTTCAAAAGATATAAGAGATGTATAACCATTTCAGTCAATTTGCAGGATGTAATGTACCAATGTGATCTATCAAATGTATGTATATCAATCATTGAAATTGGTAATATTTATTCATTCATTCATTCGTTCATTCATATTCAGATGCCATGTGAATGGCTAAATCATGGTATCTGTGCTCTTCACTTTGTCCCTATGTTTATGGAGGTGGACAGAAAGGGGGGGGGGGTGTATATCCCTCCTCCTATTCACGAAGGAGCTTTTGCATTTTTGAAATGTGCATATTTTTTGTGGAATATCTGAAAATATTTCGATCAATTCTGTTAACCTTTCGAATTCGAGAAGGTGCGCAGGTACAAAATGTGTCAAAAATGCTGCAAAGAAAAAAAAAAGAGAGAAGAGTATTTTTATGAAAGAATGATTAAATATATTTATCAAAAAACTGCAGCAGTTGACAGCCACCCTCGCCAGAAACACGTTTTATGAATTTTTCATAGACCTCTGGATGATAATGTCATCTGCCTATACATGTATACAATGAACTTTACTGGAGAAGGCGATCCCAATGCCCACTACTAGTATATCAAGGATCAGCGCAAGCAAGATGCACATATTATTTATTTGGAAGAGAGCAGCTGAAGATGACTCAACCTTCAATGATGAACGGGCTCTGTCCTATATTTTCATTTCATTCCATTTCATTTATTTTAAAAAAAGTTTCCACACAAATCATACAGTGTTGTGTTTACAACATCCATCCATGACAATGTAGGTGTAAGTGCAGTATATACAAATAGCATTTACGTGGCACAAAATCGATATTGAAATCATTCTTAAGTACATTACTTCATGACGGATAAATAAAATTGTGTGTGGTGGGAACCTACCTAGAAGCAGATGCTTGTGAGAAAGAAAGTCAAACACAGGTTGGTTACACTCACACACACACTCTGCACGCACGCAAGAACACCTGGGTGCAGGACACACACACAACACACTCACACATAACAAGGAAAAGAGAATGAGAAGGAGAAAGAGGAGAAAACACCAACAAGACCGTCATAGGAATATCGTCTGTTCCGGAAAATAAAAGAGTATACAGTATTAAGTGAGTAAATTACTACAATATTATTGTGAGCTTATACTAGTATCTGTGGGCATGGACAAAAAGCAAAAACTTTTAGAGCGAGTTGTATGGAGACCGAGTTTGATCTAGTTACTACCATAGCGTACTCAGTACTGTTGACTGTATGGTATATGGCCTGTGTACACTGCAGTGTAGTGTAGCTCCATGACTGGATGCAACGCAGCGTGTGTGTAGAAATTGTCAGATGGCAACTCACTGGGCTCAATTTATGCAGATGTGGATGGATCTAGAATCTCTAAATAGAGAGTGTGAAAATCTCGTACGTGTGAACACAACTCATGCTCTAGAGGGCTTCGAAGCTGTTGAGGAGTGTCCAGTTGACTTGTGTGTCTCTTCTTGGTACTAGACACCTACCTACGACTGCAGTTACCTACGGGTATGCCATACGGACGGACGGAACCACAGGTGCAGAGGAAGTAGGACAGCTCATACAACGTGTGTTCTAGGTACACTACTACAGTAGTAAGAGAGCCAGACGCAAATGATGAGTACAGGATCAAAGGATTCGCTTGCGCTCGGGCCTACGAGGAGTAATGTGAAGTACAAGTAAGTAGATTTCCCGGTTTTGCGGCCGCATAAGGGTTTTTCCACTCAGAAATGCAAACTTGCAAATTGCTTTAAATTTTAACCCACAGCACAGGTTAAAATTATCTTAGATCAGCAATGATCATTCATAGAGGTTGACCACTTTGCACTTACCAATTTACATTATTGGGCAATTGTGCACCTAACGGCCCTACAATTGTACAAATGTATATTATCGGTACGTCATTCGCCGTACAAACATGTATGCCAAGGTGATTTCCCATGAACCACCACGCACTGAGCAGCTGGCGAGCTTCTCTTGCTGTATGGAACGCCGTTTGACAAGTGATAAGGTCACTAAAACTTAGCCCGCCCCTAGTATGTTGCATCGCAGAAAATTGCTGTGATCATGGCGCAAAGTGTGAGAAAGTTGGCAGCAGTCTGCGATACAATAGATTCCATTTTTTATTTACATCATAGCTTGCGCCAGCTCGCCACAACAGTTAGATCTCCATGAATATTTTAAAAAATTTTATGCCTCCTTCATCCATCCTGGTCAGACCCATAGAGCTGTAAATCGCTAGAGGGCGTACTCATTTAAATCGCTGTGATCGCATGGAGAGCTCGCCGCCATTACTAAGAGTGGCAAGTGAGAGTGGCAAGTGCATATATGCACGTGCAATGCATCTGCCAAAATTGTGCATGCAGACGATATTGCCAGTGCGTATTTGGGCTTTAAATAATTTTATATTTTGTATTACAGATTTTCTAACAGCCATTTATGATTTATGTCGAATAATTTGAGAATTAATATCCCATGACAAGATTAAATGCATAGAATATATACTCCATGTATTCATATGTTCAGGACTTTGTGTGTGAGAGAGGGAGAGAGAGAGAGAGAGTGTGTGTGTGTGTGTTTGTGTGTGCAGGCATATTCACTATGTCCCATTCAAATTATTGTATTCCTAATTAAGGTTGAGGTGGGGGCCTTCAGTAAGTGTGCGTGTGTGTGTGTGTGTGTGTGTGTGTTGTGTTTGTTATGGATGTGTATGTGTGTAGGCCTACTTGTGTTTGTTATGGATGTGTTATGGATGTGTATGTGTGTGTGTGTAGGCCTACTTGTGTTTGTTATGGATGTGTCGACTATGGATGTGAATGTGTGTGTATCTATGTTTGTTCACGGTATGTGTGTGTGTGTTTGTGTCACCCGTGCGCGCGCGCGCGCGTGTGTGTGTGTGTACAAGTAATGATCCTTTGATCTCAAAATACACCAAATTCACTCTGAAGCTACCTTTTTTCAAGTAGCCTAGCTACTTCTGTAAAAGTATGGCCTTTTCCTCTGATTTTAGCGATTTTGCTACCCTTTGCACATACGCGCGTACATCGCCCGTCCGTGAAAAACAACCCCTTTTACACGCATTGTTTAATACAGGACTTGTAATGGCCGTGTCCCCAGGGCTGGAGGTACTGGATACCTGCCCCCCCCCCCCCCCCCCAAAAAAAAAAAAAATAAAAAAAAAATAAATAAATAAAAAAATTGTATGCCACCATGTGCCTTCCACCCCCACCCCCTGAAAAAAAAAAATATGCTGAATAAAAAAATAATCACAGTAGCAGTTCAGGGTGCCCCCTACAAAATTGCGAGGCCCCCAGTGCCCCCTACCGCAGAAATCCTACATTGTAGCTATGCCACTGATTCCCGCCCCCGGGGTTATCTCCAAGTCGCGTTCACCACTCGATCAATCAGAGCTAATTAGCTGCGTAGCTGCACTTGAATGTCCGCGATGAACAATCAGTGCTCAGCGTATGCAATACCGGTACACTACTGAGGAGATAATTATTTAGCTTTAATTTACATTAAAAATAGCAATTATATTGCGTAATGCGTGGTTTTGTGAATGAGATTATCACTCAAATCGTTGATTTTCATCGCGTGTACGTCTTGCAAAGGAGCAAATCCGGCGTTGTCAACCCCGGTTGTCAACGCAACGGTACATTGCTAATACACAAGCGATTCGCACTGTACTGAAGTTTTGCCACTCTTAGTAATGGCGGATCATGCTCCATGCGATCACAGAGCCTTAACGTGCGCGCGTATGATGAGTCCGCACTCTAGTACGTATAATAGAGCTCTATGGTCAGACCCCATCACAAATTGTGCAAACCAACCACGCGGGTGAGGCTTGTGTGTATGTGTGTGTGTCCACAGGTCCATGTAGTGGCTGCCCGTAAATCGGTAGCTATACACACCTCGCACGGCGTCTGGTCGGGCTCGTTGAACGGTAACTGTGTAGACGGAATAAACACAAACAGACTGACGAATCGGGAGAAGATTTTGGGTTTTTTAATTATTATTTCACATAATAATTTTGCCAAGGCCGCGAGTGAACACATGTCCTCTGCAATAAGTTGATTAGTGATCCCCTGCACAATATAAGGCAGAATTCATTCATTCAAAATCATGATTGAACTGAAGCACGCACGGAAGTTTACCACTCTGCACTCGTTGTGTTCGGTTGCACAGCACCCTGTTTGTCTAGGGTCTGCACGCACTCGATCACGCTGCATCGCGCCTTGCAGGGAACTGGGCGTTAGAGCCACCATGTGGCATACCGTACATTGTAAGTGCTTTCATCACCACACACACACACGTTGACACATTCACACGCACTGCACTGCATCCCAACACGAAATCTCATACACATGCACACAGTACAGTGCCGGAAGACATGCTGTCAAACCCGCGGTGCCTGATAGGCCGTACTCGAATTTGCACGCACTGCTCGATTAGGGTAAAATCCCGTGCCGATAATATAGGGTCGTAAAGTGCACAATTGCCCATTATTGTCACAATCGCAAGACCAATGTCCATTGTGATATTAAAAAAAAAAGATCACGGCTGCGACCCGGTACAGCTTCCGCCAGCTCGCGACAGTCATAATTTGGTTCGCGGCCTGATCTGATGTACAATTCCTATTACTAACTGGTTATGCAATACGCGCCTGCTCCGCGATCTTCTGCTGAATGCCTTCATTTGGCTCACAAACGTTGTGTAAGCGCCAAGTCCCATTGGCATTGCGAAAGCACGTGAAAAGGGCTAGTGCGCATGCACTGACCACGAACAGGGATAGCAGTTGTGGCGGTGTTACTGTTCCATTTTTCATGTTTTTTGTATTTTTTCGATCGTAACATCCACTTCCGGCGGCCCACATCGGCTTGCGAAAGTTCTATTTCTATGTGAGGACATGGCGTCTATTCAGCTCCGGTGATATATTCACTGTTAGGAGGCCAAGTCTTTTGAATTCGTAATGGTCATCGAGCACTGTGCGGGGGGAAGGACAAAAAGATCTCGAAAGTTCACCTCCTTGTATCTCCCTTATTTTACCACCAAATCCCTTGAAACTTCACACATATATGGATTTATCATCCTTCATATGATTTTTGGGCGAAAGTGCTGATGTGTCTTTCGAGATATGTGTGTTTTTCTGTTTGAGTCGACCGTGGGGAAAGAGTTACGATTTTTTTCTGGACATAAGTCTGCGCTTGCATGAATATGCATTTGATTAACATATTACTAGTCTGTATTTACACCAGACTCACTACCTGCAAAGTTTCGTGTTGGAGCAATTACACTAGGTGAAAATAAGAGCAAAAAGACAACCAAATTTAAGAGAAAATACTGGACATGCACAACTAGATCATCCTCCTGCGCATGCATTCTCTACTGGTCAGTGCACGCTTATGTAGCCAATCAGCGGTGTCAGGTTCGGCGCAGTGCGACAGGGTTCGGTTTTCGGTCCACAGGGTGGTGAGTGGGCAGGAGAGGAACCCTTCAATGTGCTTCAACTGTTTCACGCAGCACAAAAACCGATACATCGGACTGCGTACTGCTTACGCTGTGGATTTTACGTGGGTCACAAGTGACAGTGATCTTGATTTTTTTTCTGGACATATCCGTGCACCAAATGATACCTAGAAAAGATATTTGGAACACAGTATGATATACAGTCAAACCTGTCTATAGCGGCCACCCAAGGGAAACAACAGAAGTGGCCGCTATACGACAGGTGGTTGCTATAGACAGGTTGGTGGCCATTTTGAATTTCAATACTTGCATTTGATAATAGCAGAAAATACCACATGTTATTCTTTAAAAAAAAACAACAACCAGTAAATAAGTTTGCATGTGCAGCAGTGCTATTATGGGGATTTTTCATTGTACAATTCACCTCAAATCATTTTTTTTTTTGCCTGCTTCTGTTCTGTTGATGTTAAAAATGATATTTTGGGCCTGAGGAAGTTCTCTGGTTCATACCGGTTTGCATGAATGGGGTCCATGAGTGCTGACTTCGATGGAGATTGATAATGTGTGAAGCTTACGTAAACAACAAACAGTACCCAGACAAGTACCGTATTGTCCTTATTAAAAGGGACTTAAACACTAATTAATCGGCATTTTGGTAAAATTCTAAGATGTTATTAGGAGTTGACTTTGCTTTGGTAGCATCTATTCAGGGCGTTATTACTGAAGCCTAGATCTAATCTAGTCAAGTTAATGGTAAGACGGGTTTTCGTGGCAAAGACCTGCATCAATTTTGTCAATCTTGTCTTTGTGATTATGACTGAGCTAGGACTCGGTAGAAATCACTCAATGAACGTAAAAGACATCGTACTCATGGCTGATTTAACAGTTCAGCTAAACATTTGTGGCCGCTATACACAGGTAGATATTCACCATGGGATACAAAATGAGTGGCCGCTGGCCGCGTTAGGCAGGTAGTGGCTACATAAAGTGTCCATAATAGGGTCTGATCCAAATATCAAGGAAGTGCGACGGGACAGAATTTGAATGGGTTTTTTTATTTAAAACAAAAAAAGTTTTAAGTGTTAGCAGCCATATATCATTACAAATGTGTCAAGCTTACATGAAGGCATCACACTGCACTATGGACAAGATCGGCATCTGTTTTGTTTCCATGGCAACAACAAATTTTATTAGCGTGACAGGACAGACTGAAAAAATCACTGGTTTTTGTGAAGAAAATTCGAGGGAGAATTATTTCAAAGTTAATGAGCAATACAAACCATGTCATGTGGTGTTTGTTTGTCAATGTTCCATACATTACTTCCACAAATAAAGAAATATCTAGATCTAATAGATTTTGTTTAACTTCAGTTGGTCAACCTCAGTAGTCAATCAGACCATGGGAGGGGGTAGAGATACATACATGTACTAATGTAAACACTGAAGGGAAGATGAAGGATCCATAAAACCCCTTGACCACATACAATAGTTACTCTTTTCACAAGTTTGCCAAGTACATTGCATTGTAGTCTTTTTATTCTGTTCAAGTTAGGGACACTCTTTTTCTACCCTCTTATGGTATAAAAATTCTGTCCCGTCGCACCTACCATTGTTAACATGTGCAGTCCGTCCTGTCGCACCTACCATTATGTAAATTCCGTCCCGTCGCGCAACGGGACGGACATTATGTTGGAGCATTATAATTTTCTTATGAATAGAGGATTATTTGATATAGTGTCATGGGTATAGAGCCCCACTAATTCATTGATACATTATGGAATATGAGTGACCAAACTCAAGTCTGTCATACAGAAAAAATAAGAATTTTGTGTCAAAGTGCTGAAAAACATGTTTTTTTTTTCAAGAAAAAATGAAGCTTTTGACCAAAAATTTAACTATAATGAGAAAAATGAACACCAGATATGAATTGCTCCTAGGAAGAGTACTCTATGACAAGAATTGATATTTCCCCTTTTTTTGTAGTTTTTGTGCAAATTACTTGAAAAAGAAAAGTCCGTCCCGTAGCACAAAGAGGGGGCTTTTCCTTTTTTACTGGTGATTTACGGAAAAGTCTTAACTTCAAATATATTAGACATGTACTTTTCTGAAAACTGCAGATTATCAGCTTTCATATGATATATAACATGAAATACAAGTGTCAATATGAAAATTTAGTACAAGTGAACACTATTTTTGGATCAGACCCAATACAGCAATTTCGTTCGGGGGGTTTTTCAGTGGCCGCTATAAGCAGGTGACTGCTATAGAGAGGTGGCCACTAAGACAGGTTTGACTGTACTACCATAAGTCATATACCGAAGTTTCAATTTGGGGCAATGAAGGAAGATGTGAAAAAGATAACACTTGTTTTGAGACCAAATTTTCTGTTTTGGGAGCTAAGTTTCGACGTTATTTTCACAGGTTTATCCTCAATAAAACCCAAAATAACTAACATTGCGAGTTACTGTAGAGAATAGTTTCTTCTTCAATTTGCTGTATAGATTTAATCATTTGATGGCTTCTGAGGTGAGATATTGCAATTTGCAGCAACACTTCCCTGGCGCTTTTGCGTACACAAGCTGTCTACTTTATGCAAATGAGGCTTCGAGGTCATGCTTTTGGCGAGTTAATTGCACTGTATCGCCGTGCCTGTATTCAAAGTCCATTAACATCGGGAAAATGACAAAAACTCCAGTTTCTTAGAGACCTTGTTCCTTAACTGTGATGTTAAGAAGTACCGAAAATGAAATTTTGGATGCGAGATGTTGTCATTTAGATGAGAATATTTCACTTTGGTTGGAGATTTTGCCCATGTCATTGGTTAATTTTACCAGTGTGTTAGTGAATGTGTGGTATATGTATAGAGTGTGTCTCTGTGTTTAGCGATGGTTATATTACCAAATATGCTGTAGTGGCCGTGAACAGGTGCCTGGCTGCGGACTGGGACATTTAAAGCAAGTTAACCTTCATTTGACCGTTTCCATGAATAGACCACTCTTACGAATAAAAATTCCCTGAAATTCATGAATAAAAAATGGCGTAAATCAAGTGCAAAATTCAAACTATGCAACTATCTCCACACGTGTTCCGAAGAGCACAACAGTGGGCCACGTTGCTGGACCCCCAAAATCATTGTCGCGACCCTCCCGGGTCAGCTCACATATGGGTAAGTAAAATTGCATAGCAACACACATAGACTTGTTTCATTCCAAGTTTCAAAGTTACTAGTCCGTGTATCTGCATTGAATCTGTACAGCGTGTACACCTATAGCCACAATGGCAGCAGTTTCTGAGATAACTTGAGCATTTACGCGATATCTAATTGCATGCCACCCATGCCAGAATTTGCGGTATCACCATGGTTCGATCGCAACGTGTAATGTATGCGTTGAATCTCTCGCACAGTGTGGAGTACCATGCGCGCTAATCCATTCGTAGGCAGGGCGAGCGCATGGCGTGGTACGTCGCGAATGTCGAAGCACAGACATGTGGTCGAATAATGAGCACAGGCGTTATAACGATGATTGCAGCGCAGGTGTTCGAATCATGCATGCTATTTTGCCTCCGCAATTTAGGCGGTCGAAAAGTGGGTAACTTGCTTTACTCTGGTGTGTAGAGTCTACCACTCTACATGGCTACAATAGTAAATAGTTTTTGGCCGACCTCAAAAATCCAGACACTTACCACTTCAAATTCTACTGTCACAACACACGCATATCACATCGTTTCACATACTGGCACACTCGTTCACCACAGGAAAGTGCCTGAGTCACCTCCAAAAATCCATCTAAAACCCTAAATTTTGCCGTCAAAAAGGCAGAATTGCCGCAACTTTTCTAAAGCATGTGTGAATTAGATCTCATGTAAAGAATCAGGGTTGCAGAAAAAGCGTTAAAAATTGAAAAATTACGCCATTCTGTTGCAAGATTTTTCGCTTATCACAAGCTCAGAATGTGATGGTATCCTCAAAAACACAAAAGAAAAACAAAATCTCCCTACGTGCCGATGCAGTGAATTATAGGGGCTGAATGCAAGTGCAGAGTCCCCAAAATTCGGACACGAACGGACGCCGCAATGTTCCCGATGCAACCTTGCGCCAACAAGGTATGGCGCACGCTCATTTTTCAGTGGCCTTGAATGCATATTGACATTGTGCGCATGTCCGAATTTTAGAGAGGCTGTCCAAATTTTGGGCAATTTACAAGGTGATAATATTTGGGGATTCTGTGAAATTTTATGATGTATTTAACAAAATCAATATAGGGAAAATGTAGGTTAATATATTTAACATGATAGATATGGTAGAGTATTATTTGAGTTGAACAAACATTGCAAAAAAGCGTAAGTGTCCGAAAAATGGGGTTTTACTCGAGTCAGGTATCCTATTACTGAACAGTATCCTACTACTGAACGAGTACATTGTCAATGGAAGCCCGTAAAACGACTCGTATATACGCATCCTTTCCACTACGGCCCTACGCGCTGTTATCTCACAAGGGAAGCTAGTGCAGAAAATTGCTTAACTGCAGCAAAAAACTTTAACTGCAAATTTACCTCAAAGTTCAGTACCTTATAATCGCTAAAATTTCAATGTTCGTTATTCTGCACTAATAACATTGACCGAAAATACAATGAATAAATTACAATGCATAAATTTCCCCATACAGAGAGCACGTTCAGTAATACAATGCGATTTGCGTCGGTAAAAAGAGACGGCTTTTGTGGAAGGGTTACTGTACGAGCTGAAATTTTTGCGGTGGTTTTATTTTTGCGAATTTCGCGAATCGCCTTTGAACTGTGAAAATAACAACACGCGAAAATAACAATGCGCGAAGAAATAAGTTCATTTTGGCCCTCACAACCGCGAAATTAACAATACACAAAAATGTCCTCCAAGTAGCAATTCGCGAAAATATCTGTACGCGAAAATTTCAGTTCGTACAGTATTTGAAATACGGATTTTGTTTAGTGCGTGTCTTAGTTTTCAAGTAATACCGTTACAGATAAACTCATCAGCATTTCAATTACTTGGAGATCTTTACCTGAATTAATGCATTGAATTATACTGTTTCCCGTTTGGAGAAATTAAATAAGAATCGTTTGGTAATGGGATACACCTCTATACCTAATTCCCTGTCAAAGAGCTTTTCCCCAGTATTAAATGTACTAGAAGCGTGTCTAGTTAGAGTGCGGAGTATGCATATGCCTAACTGCGAAACACACCCCGAACGCCGGCGTTCGGGCTGTGTAGGGAAGGATATTGAGTCACGGTATGGGGTAGTATCGAGGGTAAATTCCAACTTAAATACTTATTTCTTTTTTTTTTCAATTTGAATACTTAAACAGATTTGGTCCAATTATTGATAACACTTGCCTGGGTACGTTTTGCTCCTCCAGTAGTCCCTTTAAACTGTAAATATTGGAGACTTTAAATGTTCCGGTCAAGAAGAATCTGTGAGAATGACAACTGCTCCGTTCGACAGATTTGAGACCTGTGCACATGCGCTAACCGGAGTGCAATGTAGCCTTTTCACAAGGCCTTCTTGCTGTATTGAGTTGCTTTCTGGGCGAATGAAGAAGCGATATCCTAGCCGAGCGCAACAGCGTGAGAGCCTTGTCCAAAGGCGAAAAACATTGCGCCTTTCATGCATATTCATATTGCCAATGCGCTATGTGCCTTCACAAACGAAGGGAGGAATGGGGAGAATGGAGATGGACTAGTAGAAAAACATCTTTTCAAGATCGTAGGTAGGATCAGTTTCAAAGTATGGAAGTGAACGGCAAGTATGAATTAGATAGGAGAGGCATGTGGAGTATGAAAGTAAGCCTTTTGCTGGTGAAATACGTAACTTATAGAGCCGCAAAAATTTGGGGTTGTCTTCCAACGTTCAGTGACAGCGCTCTTTCAACTCGTTGCGCTCCCACAGTATAACTGTGTACAAGGAGCGCCCCGGGGTTAGCATATGCCCTGTAGATATCCTCTTCCATTGTTTCGTGAGCACAGGGGAAGCACTGGAAGATGAAGAGGGGGTAGGCTCACCCCTTATGCTACCAGGACATGTTAGCAAACAAGCAACCGAGGAGCAGCCAAATCTACAAGCGTTAAGGTTAAAAAGTTCAAATACGTGCTGTAAAAATGTTACTTCAGTACGCAAAGTCCACCGCGCCATTACTGAGTGGATAATGGCAGCCCACATGAAATCTCAGACACCATTGTATAGTTTGCCCTCTAGTGGTGGAGAGGAGAAAAATCTCTTTGTTCCCCGTATGCCAAGGTGATATCCCATGAACCACTGTGCACTGAGCAGCTGGCAAGCTTCTCTTACCGTATGGAACGCCATTTGACAAGTGATAAGGTCACGAAAAGCCCGCCTCACTCAATGTGCTTCTAGCTGCGTAGCTTACACCAAAGATCCTACACGATACGTCGAACACTATATGTGATCGCAATATCGTGTGCCTTTGCTCTCCGCAGCAGGATTATCGAGCTTTACATTTGTAATGTTACATCGCAGAAAATTGCCATGATCACGGCGCAAAATGTGGAAAAAAACGGAGTAGGCTATGCCTTCCAGATGCGTTGTGGCGGGTTGCTCCAACACAAACAAAGAAGGAGTCAGCCTACACAAATTCCCAAAAGATGAAAAAATAAGAAAAGTTTGGATATCACAGGTAAAGCTCACGCTAAATGGCTAGCTCCCGGCGACCGGAGTGTAGTTTGCAGTGACCATTCCAATCCGTCAGATTTTGAAGACGAAGGTTTGTGGACGGTGTTTGGTTTGAAGTCTACGAAGAAACATTTAAGAGACTCAAACCAGAGGCTGTACCCAAAATCAAAAGTGCATCCGAGGAGAGGAGCACTGCAGAAGAGGATAGAAAGAGGAGCAGGTCAGGTACTGAAAAGCAAAAAAAAAAAAAAAAAAATGAAGGTAAGGTACTCCATTGAACTCTAGGGCTTTGGTATTTTAGTATACACCATACCGCTGGATGGCTGGCTGCGGCCGGCAGACTTGCCGTAGGTATGCCGTCTGCATAATGTCCTCCACTACCTCTATTGCGATTATGCCGATGGCTGAGTGTTTTAATTATCCATTGTTTGCAACTCGAACGAATAGATTACAAGAGTGATTAGAATATACTCACCACTGATTGTTGCCAATCCGCCCTTATTTTGGAACTGGGTCTTCATCAGGAGTGGGAACGCCAGTCCCTGCTGGGCCCGAGGGTTATCTCCCTCTTCAACTTCTGGCTCAAAACTGTACCGCTGGAATTTTTTGCATGCCGTTAATTGGCTTTCTTGTGAACTAGGGTCCGAGTAAGAACTCGCAGAGTCAGTATCCCTAATTTCAGGGGAAGAATGTGAGTCCTCGGACGGAGAAGATGCCATATTTGCGAAGTGGACTAACACATGTACTCAGTGCAGACGCAGACGTGAAAATCTATCGTGTGTACAAAATCACAGCGCCAAGCAGTGATGATGTAGTCAGCTAGTACTAGTACAGTTCTTAGGAGAACTTTCAGTTGACCGCCCGCAGGCGCACAGCACGGCGCGGCTAGCAGATCTATCTACGGCATGCACTGGTAAATGGCTATGCCTGAAGCAGCCTGTACTAGCTAGCTGGGTACGCGTGCTGGGCTGCGCCATGCCTTGTGCACGTGCTGGGCTAATGTTGCACCAGAGAAGCGGGAGCCCATAAAACAAACAACTTTCTGCGGACGCGCTCTACATGCCTGCGTGCGGCGCACTTTGTGATTGACCCGTTTTAATAGCGAGTCTATGATTGGTCCGTTAAGGAAATCAGTGTAAAATTCTCTAAAACTACAAATATTACGCAGTTTTTACATTTGTTTTTAACTAATAATGGAAATCATATCGCATTTGCTGTGCTAGTGCCCTTGGTCAACCCCAAAAAGGTAATAAAAGAGATCAAAACAATATTTTTACATTCGTTTGTTTACCTGTTGTGTACATTTCTATGGGGAATGATCTCTGTGCGTTCTGCCGCTGACGTCATAGGATGTCATAATCAATAGTAGCGATTTTGACGGGGCATTCCCAGGACACTCAGTTACTATCAAATAACTCCAAAACTGATTGATTTTAGATGGGAAATAGCTGCCATATTAATTTTCTGGGAGAAAAGTTGTACATTGTACAAAGTGAGCTGGATTGTAAAATTTGGGCCATTTAGGTGCTATACATGTAGTTCCTTAAAGAATCATTCATAGATTTTGATAGCAAGTACAGGTAAACGGCTTTTTAAGATTCGTTAAACAGAAATAAACAATACACATAATGTAAAACCAACAAAGGACTTAAATTTAACAGATTTTTGTACTCTACTGAATGAAACCATAACAAGGAAAACCAGGGTAGTTGAGGTTATGGTTAAAAGATACAGTGTTAAACCACATGAATTTGGTTTCTGGTAATGGGTCAATAATGCCTAGATCAGCTATTAGATTTCTTAGACAGTGTCAGATAGTTTCTACTCTCTCGGTTTTGACATTTAATAACAAAGCTCTCGAGTGCGATTTCTGCCCATCATTTTTTTTAAGTTGCTAACCACAAGTATAGAAAAATCAGTTGTACAAAGTTGTATTCCCAAGCTCTGATGTTGTTGTTAGCTCACCTGAGCCAAAGGCTCAAGTGAGCTATTGCGATCGCCCTTCGTCCAGCGTCCGTCGTGCGTCGTCCGTCGTGCGTAAACTTTTTACATTTTCATCTTCTTCTTGAAAACCCCAAGACCGATTTTCATCAAACTTGGCAGGTAGCATACCTAGGGGGTTAGGAACTCAATTTGCTAAAATGGGCACCATGCCCCACCCAGGGGGGCCCAAACCCCCCAAAATTAAGGAATCTGTAAAAATCTTCTTCTCTAGAACCAGAAGTGATAGAGCTAAGTTAATACTATGAGTTAGTACATTGATGACTGTAGTTTCAAGTTTGTTCATGGCAGAATCAGGGGTGCCCCCCTTGGGACCCAGGGGAGGGGGGTGGGGAGGGGTCCTAATGGGGCCTAAATTGTACATTTTCATCTTCTTCTTGAGAACCCCATGACCAATTTTCACCAAACTTGGGGATAATGGGTAATACTATGAGTGAGTACATTCATGACTGTAGTTTCAAGTTTGTTCATAGCAGATCCAGGGGTGCCCCTCTTGGGGGCGGGGGGGGGGGGGGGGGTTGGGAAGGTCCAAATGGGGGCCTGAATTGTACATTTTCATCTTCTTCCTGAAAACCTCATGATGGATTTTCGTCAAACTTGGCAGGTAGCATCCCTAGGGGGTCAGGATCTCAATTTATCAAAATGGGCACCATGCCCCACCCAGAGGGCCCCAGGGGTCCCAATCCCCCCAAATTAAGGAATCTTAAAAAATTTGGGCCCTTATTGTACATTTTCATCTTCTACTTGAGAATGCCTGGTCAAATTTTAGTAGAGCTGTGAATAATTTAGATTAGTGACTGCGTGAAAGGTGAACTTGCGATACTCGGGTGAGCGCTAGACCCGCGGGTCTTTTGTTTTATACTAATATTTTCTGTAATCCTATAAGCCCTATTTCAGCCAACATTATCATTGATGTCACTCCCCTTATACATGTAATTTTAAAGTTCTTGTGATAGTTCGTTGGAGTCTGTTGTGCTAGTATACTCTAATTTGGTTCTGCACACTATTTTAAGAAGGAGGAGTTCTGAGAAGATTTAAACTTCATTGGTATTTCCACAGTTCAAGTTAATCAGTGCACTGAGAGTAAGTGCATCGTATCAAGAGCATTGTCCACCATAAGTAGTATCCAACATACAAACTGGTGCATCCTACAGAAGCTCATGTTAAAGGCTGTGCATGAATACAACTTCCTAGTTTGGTCACAATGAATCACATGAGTTCATGTTGTATGCAGTCATTGAACAGCTGCCCCCCCCCCTTTTTTTTTTTCTGATGCCATTGTTTGCATTGTAGCTCCTTGGTTTGATTTCGCGAACTTAATACTGGTATTCCTCTTTTCATCCTGTTCACTTCTGTTAAAAAAAAAAGGAGAAGGAAAGATACAACATCAATGCATATATCATGTTCTGGGTTTTTCCCCTGTATGACTATTTATAGATAAACGCGCTGTGCATGTCAATACCTGTCTTGTCCTACTTGTATTAATACATGTATGTTGCAATGTTGTTTAATCAGTGAACCATTAGACGCACTGAAACACCACAGTAAGTTGTTTGTCATATTATACCAGCTACTACCAGGTAGATTTACGTACGTATTGCAGGTATAACTGTATCAATAAATCATTTGGATCTGTACCATATCATTTGTTTCAAGACTGTAGAAATAGTATGAAACTACAAGTGTGACTACTAAGGGTATCTCATGTTATGAAGTGTCACAAATCCTTTTGTAAAGCTGTGATGTATCTGGAGGCTTTTTTTTTTTTTTTTTTTTTTTTTTTTAATGTCATTGAGCAGCACATGCTGATCAAAAATATTTGATATTCACCAGTTGAGATCTGTGGCCGAAGAGTGTCTGCTAAGCCAGGGCGAAATGAGCAAGCACTTTGAAATAGAGCCCTAGGTGATTACATATGTATTATAGGTGATTACATATGTATATGTTAATGACTGCTACTCCCTGGAGTATAGTGCCAGAATATGATGTCATCCAGGTGATACAGTTGATGCTCATTGAACATGGAAATACAGAATGTCACATCAAGCTCTTCATAATTGTGCATTACATGTCCATTTGCCCATGAGCTATGATAGCTAAATGCCAGCTGCACTGCCACAGTCTCACATCCTATTTCATGCTATTCACTTGGGGTTCACCTGGAAGATTCAACTGAGAATCAAACGGAGAACACTTGTAGCCTATGGCTGCGTTCATGCGAAACTAGAATTGCGTTTCTAAACACGTTTAGTCGCTAAACGTGTTTAGTTGCGTTGCGTTTATGCCATGTCATGGTTTGATTTTGCTACAACATGCATTTCCCCATAGACGCTTGCCCAAGTGTTTAGTTGCGTTGCGTTTATGCGATTTTTCCATTTAAACGCATTTCAAAACGCCGATCTGAAACGCGGAAAAAAGGGCATTTTGAATCATGATTCTGCCAGAATCACGATCGCAGAAACCGCATGAACGCAACCGTGATTTCAATCACGATTCTATGACATCACTGTGCGCTGTGCGAATGCGTGTCGGGGGTATCCCACAGCTTCTAGTTCTGTTCGCGCGCTTGTGTACGTCTTATGAATCGTGTTTTGGTACCATACTTGCACTTGTTTGTTTACATCAACGCCATACACCGATTCTATGCTCGTATCTTGTTTAATATAATAATACATGTCATTACTCTCCGATTGAGTTGATAATTTAAGTAATGGTTGCAGCGCTGTGTCTACCAAGGGAAACAACTGGAGAGACGAAGAATTAGGATTATTCCTCGATTTGTTCCTCGATCTGTGAGCAGAGCCTGAATGCCACAGCTTATCGGAAAGTATTCACCGAAATAAAAACGTAATGGCCTGTACAGCTGGAATAAGGAGGTCTGGCTCGAGTTGCAGAGACAAGGTCAAACTGCGGAGTGCGCTGCGCAATGGCAAAGGATGAGCTGAGCCAGAATCAGCGTTGCGAAAGCCCGCATGAACGCTCTTCCACTGAGACCGTGATTTGAAACGCCTTTTTGAATCATGATTCCTGTTTGTGATTCTGGCTACGAAATTCGCATGAACGCGGCCTATGAAAGATTTCTTTGATACTAGCGAATGAGGTCCCACTTCATTTTTTTTTTTTTTTTTTTGTCTGGTCTAAGCTTCTGCAGTGCAAGAATATGTTACCATGCATGTGCGAAATGGCTCGCAAAATGTTGTTGGTATGCTGACCTGGTCCTTAGCATTTGCTCCTGCATGTTCTATTTCATCAAAGCTTTAAATTTGGGTAAGTAAAACTCCATGAGTGATAGAAACATTTTAAAAAAAAAAATGTCCTCAACCCGTTGAGGATGGTTTGATTTTGCTACAACATGCATTTCCCCATAGACGCTTGCCCAAGTATACTCAGTACTCATCCTCAACGTGTTAAAGCTCTCTCAAGTTATGGAAAAAATTTGCTCTGCCTTGAGTGTATGACATCAAATCAAATATTCCTTTTTCATGTCTTGAAATAGAAAAAAATTAATGTACAGTAGAACATAAGTGTGTGTGTGTGTATTTCATAGCTTACCTGAGCTGAGGGGAAAGAAATGCATTGACATGTAGTTTTATTCTTCTAGAATGGATATGTGCTTCAGTATGTTAAACACAGAAAATTGTCTGAGCAGACAGTATCACCAGTAATGTGTCAACATTGAGAAGGAAAGGTAGATTTTTAGCTCACCTGAGCCAAAGGCTCAAGTGAGCTATTGCGATCGCCCTTCGTCCGGCGTCCGTCGTGCGTCGTCCGTCGTCTGGCGTCCCATCGTCCGTCGTGCGTAAACTTTTTACATTTTCATCTTCTTCTTGAAAACCCCAAGACCGATTTTCATCAAACTTGGCAGGTAGCATCCCTAGGGGGTTAGGATCTCAGTTTGTTAAAATGGGCACCATGCCCCACCCAGGGGGCCCCAGGGGGGGGGGGGGGGGAGTCCCAAACCCCCCAAATTAAAGAATCTTTAAAAATCTTCTTCTCTAGAACCAGAAGTGATAGAGCTAAGTTAATACTATGAGTTATTACATTGATGACTGTTGTTTCAAGTTTGTTCATGGCGGAATCAGGGATGCCCCCCTTGGGACCCAGGGGAGGGGGGTGGGGAGGGGTCCTAATGGGGCCTATATTGTACATTTTCATCTTCTTCTTGAGAACCCCATGACCTATTTTCACCAAACTTGGCAGGTAGTATCCCTAGGGGGTTAGGATCTCAATTTGTTAAAATTGGCACCCTGCCCCACCAAGGGGGCCCCCATAGGGCCCAAACCCCCCAAAATAAGGGAATCTTAAAAAATCATCTCCTCTATCAGAACCAGAAGTGATAGAGCTTAGATAATACTATGAGTTATTACATTGATGACTAGTTTCAAGTTTGTTCATGGCGGAATCAGGGGTGCCCCCCTTGGGACCCAGCGAGGTTAGTGGGGAGGGGTCCTAATGGGACCTAAATTGTACCTTTTCATCTTCTTCTTGAGAATCCCATGACCGATTTTCTCCAAACTTGACAGGTAGTATCCCTAGGGGCATAGGATCTCAATTTGTTCAAATGGGCACCGAGTCCCACCTAGAGGGCCCCAAGGGGCCCAAACCTCCCAAAATTAAGGAATCTTCTCTAGAATCAGAAGTGATAGAGCTAAGATAATACTATGAGTTTTAATAGTACATTAATTACTGTAGTTTCAAGTTTGTTCATAGCAGATCCAGGGGTGCCCCTCTTGGGGGTAGGGGGGAGGGGTGGGGAGGTCCAAATGGGGGCCTAAATTGTACATTTTCATCTTCTTGAAAACCTCATGATGGATTTTCACCAAACTTGGCAGGTAGCATCCCTAGGGGGTTAGGATCTCAATTTATAACAATGTGCACCATACCTCGGCCCAAGGGGGGCCCTCAATCCCCCAAACTTTAGGAATCTTAAAAAAAGGGGGCCCTTATTGTACATTTTCATCTTCTACTTGAGAATGCCTGGCGAAATTTTGGTAGAGCTGTTAATAATTAAGATTAGTGACTGCGTGAAAGAAGAACTTGCGATACTCAGGTGAGCGCTAGACCCGCGGGTCTCTTGTTTTAACTAGAGTTACACCTGCGCACAGGCAAAAATGTACCATCCTTGCAATGACCCCTCTTTTCCTTTATCATAATGTAATTCTCATGACACATTGTACTTGAAGACTTGAATGTTATTGACATTATTTCCCCCCTCAAATTCAGTGGTTTTGCTGCGCCAGTCGTTTTGAACGACCGGTGCAGCAAAACCACTGAATTTGAGGGGGGGAAATAATTTTGGTGAAATTCGGCCAAATTCAAAGCTTTGATGAAATACACCATTGTAGAACATGTAGGAGCAAATGCTTAGGACCAGTTTAAATGAAATCTCAATGTCTGCCCACTTTGATGATAATGAAATAAACACACTTCATTGAAAAAATGTCAGTATGCGTACTTGTATTTAATGTACGTAATATTCATACTTTCTCCATCGATCTCTTGCAAGTAGCAGTCTCTTTGTTATGACATGTAAAGTACCCATGCATGGTTCATTGTTGAATACTTCGCAGCCAGTAAACACCAAAATCACCAATCTGTTCCCAGATATTGTGCTCCTTGCATTACAAGGACTATAAGTGTGATTTGATGGACTTGCATTTGATTTTTAGAGTTGCGTTTAAATGCAGTTGAGTTAAAAAAAAAGTTCCCTACAATTTTCTAGTTTCGTATGGTTATCAAACGCAAGTCTTTTCAGCATTCCGTATGATTTGATGGACTTGCATTTGATTTTTATGCCTCCGCCACGAAGTGGTGCCAGAGGCAGTATGTTTTCAGGTTGTCCGTCCGTCCTTCCGTCCGTCCGTAATGAATTTTGTGGACAGCGTAACTAAAAAGCCTTTTGAGGTATCGTAATGAAACTTAGCATGTATGTGTATTAGGGGGTGAAGTTGTACCTATCAACTTTTGGGTGCACATGCTCAAGGTCAAAGGTCAAAAGTCAAGGTCAAATGCTTAAAATTTCACTATTTCCACCATACCTATGCAATGCCGAAGATATTTTCTTGAAACGTAGTGTATACATGTATTACCCAATTAAGATTCTCTGGTGAAAGTTTGGGGTCTTGAGGTCAAAGGTCAAAAGGTCAAGTAAAATTTTAAAATTTCACTTTTTTCTCTGTATCTTGGAAATTGTTCAAGGTATCTTCATGGAACATAGTATATATGCATGTACTGACTGGCAGTGGTTATGTAGGGAATTGGGGTTCATGGGGTCAAAGGTCAGGGGTCAAAGGTGAAGGGCAATACTTCAAAATTTTACTATTTTCCTTATATTTATGCAATGCCAGCAGGATATTTTTTTTTTTAACTTGATGTATGCATGTATAACCCAATAGAGATTCTCTGGTTTGTTTTTTTTTTTGCCAAGAAGGTCAAAGGTCAAAAGGTCAAAAGGTCAAAGATCAAGTGAAAGTGCTGAACTTACTTCTTTCTCCATATCTCGGAAGTGGCTCAAGTTATAAATCAAAGGCCAGATGAAAATGATAACAATTTACTGTTCAATACAGAAATTGCACTTTTTCTCCATACCTTGAAAATTACTCAGTGCATAAACTTATGAAAGGGTCAAAGTCAAGTTAAAGTTCTTTAATCCTCAAACCTATTCATCCAATTAAACATAGGTCAAGGAAGGTGAACATAGAACATTCAATACATTTGTGACAAACATGTCATTTTAAAATATTTTGCCAATTTTGTGAAAATGTAATCACACATTGTCCACATGTACTATAGACCTATTTGAAGAATCATGCATTATGGTGGAGGCATACCAGTCGCCATAGCGACATTTCTAGTTAGAGTTGCGTTTAAACGCAATTGAGTTAATTTCCTACAATTTTCTAGTTTCGTGTGATTATCAAACGCAAGTCTTTTCAGCGTTTCGTGTGATTTGATGGACTTGCATTTGATTTTCAGAGTTGCGTTTAAACGCAATTGAGTTTAAGTTTCCTACAATTTTCTATTTTCGTATGATTATCAAACGCAAGTCTTTTCAGCGTTCCGTGTGATTTGATGGACTTGCATTTGATTTTCAGAGTTGCGTTTAATTTTTTATTTTGCTTTAAATATTAAAAAAAGTAATGCAAGTCTTTTCAACAGTAACGCACTTCCGTAGATGTATAGAGATGCTTTTAAACGCAGTTTCTAGTTTCGTGTGAAAACCGCAAGTTTTCTCTGCAACGCTCTTGCGTTTAAATACATCGTTACGTGTGATTTGATGAACTTGCATTTGCGTTTAAATGCAATTGAGTTTCAGGTTCGCACAATTATTTTCTAGTTTCATATGATTATCAAACGCAAGTCTTTTCAGCAACGCACTTGCGTTTAAATGCAAAAGTTGCGTGTGATTTAATACACCTGCATTTGATTTTTTGAGTTGCATTATTAGTTGCCTTTTAACAAATTTTGTAGAAAGGGCCCAGGTTTCTTATACCGCTTCGGAATAATTAATGTTATAATATTCGGATTAACAAAAACACCTATTTCATGTTCGGATAATGAATACCTATACTGGGACATATAGGTGTACAAAATTTGTGCGTTTTGAGAATAACGAGAGGGAGAAAAGGGGTAAAGTGAACTGCCTTGGGTACTACATGTGATACTCCAGTGTAAATGAGTGTATGCCCTTTCTATTCTGGCATACAAGACAATGGACGCTACCGCGCCGTACACTAGCGAATTACCGAGTAGAAATTGGAGCGGGAAAACAATTCTTTTTCAGAGAATGGCGATAAGATTTTGAGCGAATATGTCGACTTAGACGAGGGAATGAACACATATTTCAGCTCAATTGGCACTGAAAAATCAGGTTGACTTACATGTACACTGTACACGAGTTGTTGACTTACAAATGTTGACTAAGACGAGGAAATTTTCAAGGAATAACAAAGGCAAAAATCGTGACTTTTTTATCGTGTCGACTTAAGCGAGGTTTACTGTATACTGTACGAGCTGAAATTTTCGCGTACAGATATTTTCGCGAATTGCTACTTGGAGGACATTTTCGCGTGTTGTTAATTTCGCGGTTGCGAGGGTCTCACTGAACTTAGTTATTTGAGCGTTGTTATTTTCGCGTGTTGTTATTTTCGCGGTTCAAAGGCGATTCGCGAAATTCGCGAAAATAAAACCATCGCGAAAATTTCAGCTCGTACAGTACATACATGTGTTCATACAAAATCTATACTGGTACAGTAGCCATTCATTCACTGATGTCGTCACACTTCGGGGAATCAGGACTGTGGCTATTGCACAATGTCATGAGTGTGTATCCTTTGACAGGCATTCACATACTATGTCACAACTGTGCGTGATTTTTGTTCCTACACACACTGTTTGCACAGTCTGTAGCAATTCTCTTTGTTTACACTCTATATTTGGCTACACTGTATGACGTGTTTGAGGTTCATATTACATACGTACATGTATCTACTGTTGTGTATGACATTTGTTGTTTTACTCTATAAATTATAAACTGCCATTATATAAAAAGCTGACTTTTGACTTGATAACATTCTACCATTGGCATGTTGTCAAATAACATCCTCTTTTTTTATGCATGACCTCAGAAAAGGCAGGGCTTGGCACTAACTCCTTTCTCAGGTGGCCTGTTTGGAACCTCAAAATTTTAATCTAAAATTTTGATGGCCTGAAAAAAAAAAAAAATGTATTGGTTCAGAATAAAAGGAAACTTAATGACGGTCCATTTTGAATCTTAGATTGCCTGATCGGTCCACCAAAATATAACCTTTTTTTTTTGAAAATTTTTGTGGCCAAACATACCTTAGTGGCCCTAACTAGGCCACCTGGTGACTCCTGATGTATAGACCTGACTTACATTGTACACACTGTAGGTATGTGAAGAGGTTGTTATCTCAATTTTTTGTATACACTTTTTTATGGTGTTTTGTTTGCACAAGAGCATGCCATTACTCCAACATGACTCACTGCTGTTGTTGACTGAATACCAGTCCAGTCTTTTTTGTCTGTTTCTCATTATGTGACCAGCACATACATTGTAGCATCTCTGTCCTGTATTTGACCAATATATTTTTTGTGAATGCGTGAAAAATCAGACAAATCTGTGATGTCTACTGTATGCGTAGATGAGCTACTGTAAAATTGCCATTTCCTGACGCACTCCAGAAACTACTGTGGGACATGAAGGCCTTTGTTACAGGAATTGGGCAAGATACATAGAACTTCCCTTCGTTGTGCTGGCCCATCCATGTTAGAAGGCAGCGAATTGGACCAATCTATCAAACGTCTTTGATGATAACAGGACTGATTATTAGAACTTGGCTGGGGCTGACTCAGATTTCTATGCCAGAATGCATGCTTTCAGTTTCATTTGTGTAAAAGCAGTCATGTTTTTATGTGTAGTAGTTTTGCAATATTGGACACAAAACTATGAGGAGAGAGTGACTACAGGTGTAGATTTGTCTTTCCGTGACTGAAAAGCCAGTGCAGAACAGTAACAGCAGTTATGTTCACATATCATGCTGTTCCTAAACTTTAGGTCGAAATCTTTACTCTCGATCATTAGCTTGTACATTGTAGTTTAGTGTGGAGTGGATGCACTCAAAAGTTAGCAGTCTTAAAGTTTTGTTGATGATTAGACCCACTAAACATCTTATGGTTTGCACTCTGTCCATGAGCGGGGGGGGGGGGGGGGGGGGGGGGGGGGAGGGGGGGGGGAGGGGGGGGGCATTCATAGTTTCACTCCGTGTGGACACTATCATAGTCAACACACTTGTGAGTTAGCATGAACCTTGCTTCTCGTTCGCTTCCGGGTCAACCTCCAGCTGCACTATTTTGTATGGGCATAAGGTCATAGCGAAGACTGTGCACTTCCGGTATAGTTATTAAACGGGATTCACTTGTAAGTTGTTTATGTGTGCGTGTGAACCCGTGTCGTGAATTTGCAAGTAGAGCTAATCATCGATTATTATTTAAGTTTTGCAACTGCATGTAAACATAACTAGTGCATACATTGCCTTTCTTTTTTTTCCATTGGGCGTACATGACAGGATTATCTTGTGTCGAAGCACTTTGAAATGTCTTCCTTGGTACAATACTGTAGCTGGAAGGCCTATCAGATAAAAGAACTGTCAGTTTCTGTATCATGATGCAAATTTTGACTTTGTTTGCTTCTATTCACCCATGCCAAGGGAATACCCCCCCCCAAAAAAAAAAAAAAAAAAAAAAAATCACTGAGCTCTGCAAACTATTCATGCCTAAATAGTGATTGGAGCATGACCCTGAGCACCTTTTCCCAGGGCTTCATGTGACAAGTTGGATCAAGAGATTTGAAATTAAAAAAAAAAAAAAAAGATCAATTCATGCACCGTGCACACACCGTGCAAATTATTGATTAAATTTCAAAAAAATCAAGACAAAATATTTCTAATGTGATACAGATCGCAATAATAAGTGATAGTGTGTGTGTCCACAAACAAGATTTATCTGTTTTTGCATTGCATTTCAAAATTCAAAAGTCATATTTTATAAACGGTTAGATTTGGGTGTGTGTGAATGGACCTGAAGACATGAAAAATATCAGTTGATGGCAGACGCAAAGTGTCTGTGGTCTGTGTGATTCACTGTTCGATAACAATGTCAACAGAAGAAAATGTAATATCCTCCACTGCCATAATCTACTCAGGCACTTCTCTCTTTTTTTTCACAGCTTCAGGACAGTCTTATGATTTGCAAGATCTCATTGTTAACTGGAATGTGATGACGCACCTCTAGACACCAGGCAAGCTCCCTCATATCTTGAAAATCTAGCACTAAAATCTTGTTTTTCCTGTGTACCTTGATTCTAGGAAAGCTGAAGTCATTAGGGTAACAAAAATTAAATGGCTGGTCGAGGAGTACGAAGCCCATGATGGCACAGTGCTCCTATCTTGCAGTGAGAATCGAAGGGGTTCAAACTGGGTAGATGACAGTCGCAGTGGATGGGTACAATTTAACTCCCCCCCCCCCCCCCCAAGTGAAAGTGTTGCAACGAGAAACCGCTGGAAAAGTGTCGCATCAAACTTGCTGTAACTCCTCTTTAAGTTCATATTTTGTAATGATTTGTACTTAAATTAATTGAGTAGGAAAAACCTCATTCGGACTCATAATTTTGTTACATTTTTGAATAATGATGAGAAAATATGTATAAATGGAGCAAAACTTTACTTTCGAAATGGAAAATAATTGTCAGAAATAGTTGGTAAAATTTCACATTTTCACTATGTGAACAATAAAATTCTTACAAGTATGTTACTAAGTATGTATTTCTTTAGGGAACTGTAAGAAATAAATTTCGAGAAGTCATGCGTGCGGATATGGCTGGAAATAGTCAAAAGAGGTGCATTATCTACCTTTGTTCTAAGCACAGAATTTTGTAGTCTTTCTCGCACAGGAAGACAGGGTACAGTCCCACGTACCCACATTTTTTGTTGTGTTCCCATCACGGAAATGTACTGTTATACAATATTATGAATACATCTGTATCAAAAAATGGATCTTAACTTGTACCGGAAACTCGTAGTTGTGTTATTAGTGCAGTAAAATCTGTGTGAAGTCCAAATGATCAAATGTTATGACTTAACAAGTGGTATCATAGCTGGTGGATATTCACATTTTTTCTTCTATTTTTAGGCCAGTTCTGATAAATTAAGTGCTTGTTTATGAGGTGCGAAATCCTCAGTTGTACTCTGCTACTACATTGACACCCCGCGGCACGCACTGAGTATACTGTGTACTAGGCACACGCATCGCACAGTAAGTGGCATTGACCGGTCAGCTCGCTTGATCGGTCGGTGCGGCATGGAAAGTCCATTCATTTACGCAAGCGCAAATCAATATTTCTTAGAATATGCCGTCATTATTCTCATTTGCTGCTCCTGCACTATATGAGATTTCTAACAAAACACCTTATTTATTTTCACTTGCAACTTCAAAAATAGGTCTTCGGCAAAGCAAACAGAGTTCACCAACATCTGCACATGTCTTATGAATGTGAAGTTTCATGAATATTTAGTGATGCGACCAGATGTGTCTGGAAATAATCAGAGGGTATTCTTCTGAGACAGCGAAACATGAAATGTCTGATAACAGGAAAAATACTTAATCGTTTCACATGATTTTTTTTATGTGGATAGATATCATAATTTTACATCAATACTGAAAGTTCCAGCGATTTTGGTCCGTATGTAGTGGAGATATGAGAAGGTGAAATTTTGGTGAAAATGTGAACGCCCGATTCAGGGTTCCTCCGATGATGGTTGTAAATTCAAAACGTTCTGTGGGTTTGGGGGAGAGTTATCTAGTATACAATACGTTCAGACGGGAGCCCTTAACCTCGAAGTTAGGAAACTTCGAGGTTAGAGCTTGTAGTTAGGGACCGTGAAGACGCACTCGTAGTTAGCAAACCTCGAGGTTTTCTTGATGTTTCGAGCCACGAGAAATCTTATGGTTAGCGCTCTAACCACGAACCGCGGGGGGTCCCCACTCGTAGTTAAGCACCGTGTGGACACAAAAAACAACGAACTCGAAGTTAAGAGTGACCTCGCCGTAAACTCCAGCCCCCACAATTTCCCTCTGCTTCCGCGTCAACCTCCCAAACGTACACCACAAATACACTACACGTGAAAAACCCATGACGCACGACACAACAACATCATCTTTTCTTCCCATGCGCTTGATCTCTGAAACTGAACACGTCGAACTAGCTACTGTATTCTATATTCTGCTCCGACGCTAAAAAAAAGGTTTTCGACGAATATCTTCATAAAGGCATAAAGTCATCAGTGCAGTGCTATCTCTGCATACCATGACAGAGAAAAAGAGTACCTGTAAGCGAGTCCGACAGGGTTGGACTAAAGAATAAATAGACGCCTTGTTAGCAGTGTGGGCTGAAACTTCCGGTTTTGTGGTTTTAACATCGAGTGGGACCCACTCATAGTTACGGAGGGCAAAAGCTTAACCTCGAGGTTTCATAACCTCGAGGTTAAGATTCGTCGTGTGGATACACGTCGTAGTTAGGGGGCAAGAGCTAAACCTCGAGGTTTCCTAACCTCGAGGTTAGGGCCTGCCGTCTGAACGTAACTACATATGTGTATAGTCATCTGCTGCCACTGGATGAGATGAGCTGAGGGAAACCACTTGGCACTGCTTTTGAAATGATATTAGCCAGCAACTTCCACACAATTAAAAAACAAAAACAAATAAACAAACATAATTGGCCATAGCAGCAAGACTTCTAAACTCTTATCTGTACTATGCATTCACTTTTACAGTACGTAATACTGTAGTCTTGAATACCGTGGTTAATTTGTTAGCATCATTATCATTTTGATAGATGCTGCAGTAATTTAGTTAGTGTCATTCTCATTTTGGTAAGCACTGCGCATTTCGCATATCTTCTACTGGGAGAAGACAAAGTGTGTCAAGTCACATGAGAAATATGAAGAAATAGAAGCACTGATAGAGTAAAATATGCATGAGTTGTTTTGGCTGAATGGTAGATGAGTTATAAAATACCAAATCAATGTCTTTTCTGTTTCTGTTCACAATCACTTGTGTACACACAATACTAGCATTGCACTGACTTCTAAGACAGGCTGTGCACACATCAGGCCTGGCAACCAAACACTGCCAAAATTTATCTTGTATCTGTTTGTGCATCCCTAACTTTTGACACATTCCGTTATGAAAAAAGGTTTGCCGGAAACAGGGGACTTTGTGGAACATGTTACCGTCAAACCAGGAACTTTCCTGGCATAAGACTTTTGAGGATTGGAGCCGACAGCCTTTTTGGAAGCATAAAACTCTTGCAAATTGCTGACCGTGCAACAAATTATGAGTACTGGTAGGCCGTATGTACATGTACTAGTAATATTTAGTGATGACATCTTTGCGTCCTGTGTAAGCTCCCACTTGCACACACGATTGCGATTAAAGGGGGTCGGTTGTCACTTTGATATTATGGTTCTTTGATTGATCTGATCTTAGTTCACTGTCCATGTTATCGGTATTCAAAAACCACAACTAGTGCAGACCTGCTGGAATAGAATTGCCTGTCAAGGAATATATGCGTTATGGTAAACTCCAATCAAGAGAGTTTCTTCGGCTACATGTGTATAAAGCTGCACACAGTTCGTTTGAAATGGGGATTATGAGCCAAGCACAATTATACCTAATCGAGATGTACGCACAATGCTCGGGATCCAGCTGAGCAATTTCCACACCAGGTACAGGCAGTTAGAATCTGACAGTAAACCATTTGTTATTCCCTGCAAGCTTTGCACACATACAATTTTACAAACTCCAGTATCCTGCTAGTTTACAACTATTTGAAACGAGGGAATGAATATGGTTGTGCATTATGATATTCACAATTGACAGTTTTTGATATCATTGTTTTATGAAAAATTCCATGAATCTGCTTTTTTAAGGTCCAATTTTACCTGAAACCTGTACCATGCTGTTTATCTGATTTCATCTTTGGCTTTTTGTTATTTAAAGCCAACTTCAGAATATTGTGGAATTACACTTTCGAGTTCAAGGAAAGAGTCCCCATTTTGAAATCAATACTTCGTATCAAAGATTACTATCAATGATCGTGTCTGTCTGTGTTTATTTTCAGTATCCTCTTTGGCCATTTCTGACTTCCACCCTCGCATGTTTATACTTTATATTTTTCTTGCAAAGCAGGTAGTGTTGAGAATGTCTCTTCAGTAATCCAAACTATCATGTTCCTTCCTGTTTGATTTGAGATATCAGTTTTGCTTGATTGCACTTCTGTCCACCCACTCAAGGCTGTTTCAAGACTGCACAGTTCCCAGTTATTTTTAGGTACCACATTATACACCAAATACAGTCTGACCTCACTTTCATTATGTAGCCATCTCCTAATATTTCTATCCTTCGGACAAGCAATAGCATGTGATTGTTAATATTTAATACTCTACAAATACTCGGCAATAAGAAAGTCTGGGTGTAAAATGCCAAAGTCTTTTCGTATTCCAGTTCATTTCCACGTCATGTGAGTTATCAAACATGCAAATATCATGCAAATCTTAGGCCATTTTCACACGAATCGAGAAATGTAATGCGATGCTAAATTACAATCAGAATTATTGTCTTTACACGTGGCTATGGAAGAGTTCGCAGAATCTGTGGTTTTGAATTTCTGAGCCAAGAGAGGAGGTGTGGCTTTTTTCCAAGTTCCCATCAATCTTTGAGTGGTACATGTAAGTAGTGCTTTGACTGCTTATCTCATTTTTAGCTCACCTGAGCCGAAGGCTCAAGTGAGCTATTGTGATCGCTCTTTGTCCGGCGTGCGTCGTGCGTCGTGCGTAAACTTTTTACATTTCCATCTTCTTCTTGAGAACCCCTTGACCGATTTTCACCAAACTTGGCAGGTAGCATCCCTAGGGGGATAGGATCTCAATTTGTTCAAGTGGGCACCATACCCCACCTGGGGGCCCCCCAGAGGGGCCCAAACCCCCAAAATTAAGGAATCTTAAAAAATCTTCTTCTCTAGAACCAAAAGGGATAGAGCTAAGTTAATACTATGAATTAGTACATTGATGATTGTAGTTTCAAGTTTGTTCATGGCGGAATCATGGGTGCCCCCCTTGGGACCCAGGGGAGGGGGGTGGGGAGGGGTCCTAATGGGGCCCAAATTGTACATTTTCATCTTTTTCTTGAAAATGCCATTATGAATTTTCACCAAAGTTGGCAGGTAGCATCCCTAGGGGGAAAGAATCTCATTCCCATCATACGGGCACCATGCCCCACCTGGGGGGCCCCAGGGGACCTAAATTTGGACCGAAATTGTAAATTTTCATCTTTTTCTTGAAAACCCTGTTACGACCAAAATCACTCTGAGAATGATCGCACAAAAGAAACAATCAACTAATGTTCAGGCGGTTTATTAACAGTGATATTGTGGGTACAGACTCGTAATCGGTTTTCACATCAGTACAATAATGATCAATAAAACAATTATAAATCAGTAGTGGAATCACTTACACGTATCTGATATCAGGTAATCCTTTAATTGAAAAGGTCCAAATGCGATGTTCGGTGCACAAATGAATAATCCTTGACGTGCCGATGAATGATTCCTCCGACGTAACTCCATAGGCACAGGTTGCGTTAATCCACGTTATTAATCCGGGGTAAAAATCCAGGATATACGTCCACAGCGAAACGTGCAGAATCCACAGGAAACGGGCAAAATCCAAATGTTGTGACGACCACGTCCAGTTGATGCGTTGAATGATGCTTCACTTTATAATGTCCAGCAAGGAATCCGGCCCATCACAGCTTTGCCGTAATAATGTCCGTTGATACTAAAATATGGAGTCTATCTCCAATGTAGGCAAACTAATTCTCTGCAGGCAAAATGTCTCCCAGGCCTTATCTCCACAAACACAGTTTGTATAGCAGGTCAGCAGGTAACACAGGACTGACTATAACAAGTCGCTTCAGAGCCAGAAGTGACGTAACTCTCAGAGCAGAGGTGTTGGGTACTCTGCCTACCTCAGAATTTCTCCAGCTTATATACTATCCCTTCACCCCTTTCTAGTACATTCTGTAATTTTCTCCAACCTGGGGCCACATACCTGAACATACTAGCAAGTCCAAATTCCAGGAATCCTGGATGACTCACTGCCTAACTATATGCATAACATCATTGCCAAAATTAACTACCAATCACATTGGGCTACAAGGGCAGTGCCTCACTCAGCCAGTACTTCCTAGAATATTCTGGAATGGGTTAAATCATTCTAGATTGAGTGAGTTATAGACGTCTAATGTACAGTTGTATTTCCTGTCACATGCATACATGTACTGTAGCTACATTGTATACCACGTAGAAAATTCTCCACTGATCTGGTCAGCCTGTATGTACTATATCTATATCATATAGAATGTTCTCCATTAATCTGGTCCACCTGTGTACATACACATTAAAACAACCATGCATACAGCCTTGATACATGTACATAACTACTTGGGTGTACATTTGTGACAACCCTCTCACAAATTTTCACCAAACTTGGCAGGTAGCCCCATGGGGATAAGATTTCAAAGTATTTGAATGGGCACCATGCTTTCCTTCGGGGCCCCAGGGGGTCCAAACCTTCTAAATCAATGATTATTCAATAATATTTTTCTCTAGTTCTAATCAAAAGTGACAGGGCTTTAAGTCTTTTTTTGCCCAAGCTGCGTAATCCAACATTCTATAAAGTACAGTGTACTTGGTAGGTATTTTTTACCAGTGTGATGGAATATGTAAATGGACACCATGCCCCAACTCTCAAAGCTACCTCCACCATAAGTTTCCAATGTTCTCAGGTAAGAGTCTGCAAGAATGCATGGAAGGTGAAGTTGCGATACTCAGGTGAGCACGTGACCCCCGGGTCTCTTGTCTCTCTTTGCTTTGCTAAGTCAGTCAGGATCATACAGCTGCTTTAGCTTCATGAGCACTGTTCGTAAAGTTACGCATGACTTTACGAACGACTGGAATATGAAGTGCCAATATGTGTGCCCATTTTGTAATTATTTCATCTACATTGGGGCAAAAATATACTTTTACTAAAAATGTGTGATAAAGTGTAAGAATAATCATTATTGTCTGCAAATTTCAACTTTAGCTATTGAAAATAACAATGATTAGGAAAAACACTTGGCTTGCCATATTGAAGTCGTTTGTAAAGTTTTGTGTAACTTTACGAACAGCTTTATGAAACAGGCCCTGGTATGCTCGGAAGAACATGGTCCCAGTGTAGCCAAACCACCAATGATGATATGATCGACTGAGAACCAGAAGGGCTCTATCGCAATTTTGGGGACATTGAGTTATTGGTATTGTATGTTTTAGAGCTCGATCTCCTCCTACATTAGGGTGTCAATTTTGAATCATTTTCATTGTTAGTAAAATGATACAGATTAATACGGTACCACAAGGGTGCTATTTTGCCCTGTATTTAGACCAATGCTTATCAAACATACTAGTACCCACTTCTGAGTGCATAAACTGTTTATTTTGAACATGAAAATTGATTGTTTTGTTTTTATTTATGCTCAAACCTGAGAATGCGATAGCGCCCTTCTGGTCCTCAGATGGCCATAAAATGATATTGTTGATAATGATAAAAGTAATGTAGTTATGCTCGTCTATGTTACATGCATTATATTTCATGGTGTCTTTGTTTTTGCAAATTTTTGTACAGTTCGACCTTGATTATCCGGCCTCCTTTTATCCGGAAATCTTTATTATCCGGACGCATTCATGCAGTGAAGGACTTTTTTTTTTCATCCAAAAATTGAGAAAAAACAGTGACTTTAACATCTTTTCATGGATTTATTTCACTAATTTCATAAGATGTGCATGATAGGTTTCTCAATATCTATTGAGGTAAAACATGTACATGATTTTCACATAAAGATATACTTTATTTTTGTGAAGAAGAGACTACAATTTTTTCGCAGGGTAGCATAGATTACACCACCATTGCGGGATACGCTACATACCTGCCTAGCTGCCAGTGCACTGGGACGGCAGCTTGGACGGCAGCTACCGTATCTATGTATGTGACCTGCTACAACAAAAGGATCCTAAAGTCGGTGACGGGTGAGCCGAGAAAATCGAGTTTGAAGTCAGATCACCAAAATTTTTCAAAACGTTCGGATTTCTGTTTTTACATAATTTTGTAGTCTAATTTATCTTCTATCATCTGCCGAAATTTCGAAGCTACTTATGTAAATGATCAAAGAAAAGGCCTGAAAACAGCATTTTTGTGGGCCATGCTTGGCTCGCCCGTCAACGACTTTAGGATCCTTTTGTTGTAGCGGGTCACATATTAACATTGTGTCTCCCATATCCGGCCAATTCGCTTATCTGGATGAGCGCCGGTCGCGACATGGCCGGATAATCGGGGTCGAACTGTAGTTGACTGATAATCTCAAAACAAAGTGTGAAGATAGGTATTGTCTCCCTTATTCTAAACACAAGTTATGTGCTGTATATTATCATCTCCAAGATTGGAAATCTCCAAATTTTCTTTTGAAAAGGGGTACAAGGGTACTTACTTCTCACTCTGTTACTGGTTCTTGATTGAAAATTCAACCACTCGCAAATTGTGTTCAAAGTTCTTATTCGCAAAATTTATATGGCACATCAATGTGCTCTGTTAACCATTTAATCACCCTGTAATCTGTGTGGCAAGTGCAGCTAAAACTATGTCACCATTCTGATAAAAGATTGATCTTCCCATAAGGATTTTTTATTCTTAATGCATTATACATGTATATCTGCTGTGATATTTTTGGTTGAGATAATGATTTCAGTGCATGCATACCAAATGAATGGAAATTGCTGTGATGTTTACAGCATACACTGTATCATTAAATATTCAATGAATTTATCAATAAAGCTTTAAATGTAATTTTAAAAGCCTGTTAAGGGAAGTAAAAGAGACCCCTTCATCACTTGTTATTGATTATAATTTCCTGATCTTCTTTATGCAGAATATACACTGTTCTTTTAGTAAAAGATCATTCTTTGGGAGGGGGTAATGGAGAACTTTTAAAAAGTTATATGTGGCTGCAGTTGCTAATTTCTCAACTGATGTGGCAAACCAGGCACACATTTTACACATCGCGAGTTAAAGAAGATTTTGAAACTTCTGGCTGCAGTGTACTTATAGATAAGTCTTTTACAGCATTTTCATGTAAACAATCAGAAAATTTTGAATTCTGCTGACAAAGGTAGGCTATGTAAATTTTATATGCCCGAAGAAATAGTCTCATTTTTTGAGAAAGTCTTGAAATCATGTTGGCACTCTCTAGTTATTTAAACGATCAAATGCCACCATACTATTAAATCATTTTCTTTTCTCCCTCTTTTTTTTCATGACTTCATTTCAGTCCAGTACACTGGCCCCTGCTTAATTGGGAGAGGTAGGGCAACAAACTTTTCTCCCATTTACGAGAGGGTTCCCCGCTCAGTCAGTGGCTAGCATTGGCCCTCATAAGTCACCCTATCTAAGAAACCCAGTACCATGCACAGTTGTTCCCACTTGACATGCTTGATACAGCACTTTAAGTATTGGTATACCGGCGCAAAGACACCCAGACAGAAAGTGGCAATAAAAAATGACACACCTACGTATCTCAAAGTTTGGTATTATTCATCTTCTGAAAACCTTATTCATTCATTCTGCATAATAATTCTCTTCAGAGATTACAATACGCATCATGTTATGATTCATATGCGTATGACCCTGCTAATACACCGTACTGGGAAATGGGCCTACGTGTTCAGCGCTGTTACCCTGAAAGTTTTTGCTACACCTTTTGAGTGAACAACATTTACACTGTGAAACCTAGCGATGAACACATTTTTTTTTTTTTTTTTTCTGATCAGTACCATTCGTTCCCTGTCATACAAACAACACGCACATCCACAGACACAAACACACTCACAATGCATACGGATGCACACACAGGAAGATATAGGACGCATGTTGGGTTCAAAGGTGACCCCGATTGTGTTGACTGCATGTATGAATAGAAGCTGATGGCACTCCTTGTGACTGCTAGCACATACACTGTAGGGGCCACCCTATGTACTCTCACAAATTACGTATACAGTGTATGTCCTGCTGCCCAACTGTGCATTCGGCAGAATCTGTCCAGAATTGGTTAGAAAACATATTTTGGTATGAAGGAAATTAAATCCTTGTGATAATATCTAATTTAATTTTCTAGCTAAAGGTTTTTCAGTTCTAGTTGTACTTCTGAGTGAAAATTTTAACGTAAAAGATATGTTACAACTTACATCAAAGTTAGTTATGCTTACGCAGTGTTCCTGCTTAGCAAAGGAATGGGAAGTGGGCTTCCTATTCCTTTGGTGAGCTCTGCATCAGATTCATGCAGGAGTTTTGTTTTGTTTTGTTTTTTTCCCAAACATGATGCGTTAATATACAGAACTTACCTAGCTTATTATGCTCTTTTTGAACTTGTGCACTGCACAGTAACATCGCTATTGATACCAAAGTTGGTAGAACTTGCCTCAGAAGCCATGGATGAAGTTCAGGCAAAATCTGTCTTACTACTAGCAATACTTGCTAATTGCATACAAGGTGAACATTTAATACAGAGATGGCCATTATCTTTACACCCCACCCCCCCCATCTCCAATTTAGGGTTACCCCTTTGAAGAACTGTCATGGTGAACATTGTGTGTATACGTGTGTGTGTGTGTGTGTGTGTGTGTGTGTGTGCATTTTTGGTGGGTGAGGGGGTCTCCCCAAGTAGACGATACTGTAAACTGCCAGGATTAGGGGTGTGACTGTTTAGCTGATTAAAAAAAAAATAAATGTACGTACATGCAGTGTATAAATTTGTATGAGGTTTGTATTTTGTGAATTTTGTATGACAGGTGCTATTGGCAAATTTAAAAACATTACTGAAATTAGAGAAGCACTCTTGGAGCACAGACCTCCTCCAAGCAGCTCATTTCCATCACAGATCTTGTTCTTCCATAGAGGGCAGGAATTTCCTCCCATATGTATGTACAATACATGTTGAAAATAACCCGATTTCCCAATTGTAGAAGCTTTTTGTTTCGTCTTCAACTTCCAGTTGAGCAGCGCGCCGTGCCCCAGCAGGAATTAGAGCACGCACTTTAGTGCGTGCCCCAGCAGAAACGAGAGCACACACTTTAGTGCGCGTATCTATGCAACCCTAGAAAAATGCAGATGAGAAATTCAAACTGAGAGCTCATACACTAGAGTATGAAAGATATTCTGCTCGGGGTGTTCCCCATTTGATTCCACAATGAATCTCTCAGGTGATAACCGGAGCGACTAGTGCGAAAGGGGCATGGGGAAAAAGCCAGAGTTTTGTGAGGGATGGTTTGTTTGTCACTGGAACGACAAAAGTTTCATTTCAGGAGTGACATGGACTATTAAAACTATTAAAAGGCACAATGTGATTTCTAGTTTTTACTGCAGCACCAGAATTCAGGAAGCAGAGCACGGGGTCTGGCAAGAGTCTATTTCTGGACGTCATTATTTTGGGATTTTCCCCAGTCAGCAACAGTCTGCTGAAATTAAACTAATTCTCAGGATAATATTGCCTTTTCTGAAACAAGTGCACAGTGGATTGTTTCCAAGCTTGGAAATCATTACCTTTTCTCCTGGAAAAAGAAATGTTCTTTGTTTTAATGGGAAGTACATATTCTGCAATGCATTTTGTACTTTCTGCTGTATGAAAGAGATAAGTCAAGTGCTCTTTCGTTGTGGTCAAATTCTCTTGTTATTTTCTTTATAGCATTGTCTTACAGTGATATCATGAACTGTTGTAGTCATCTCATCCAACTTAAAAAAACTAAGAAATTCATTACTTTTGAACAGATCATCTGATTTTCCTCTAACTTTAATGACGTGCTCTTCTAATATCACTGCATTCACTCAAACCACAGATGTATACAAATGTAACAGAATTCAATGAAACAAAAAAAAAAAAAAAACTCACATTGGGGCTGAAACACATCCATTTTCTCAAATTAATGTCTAAAAATGCTAACTAAATCCATGGAAATACAATTACTGGTACAGAGATTTCATTTCTGCATCAAAATGGTTACCGATATCTCCTAAGCAATCACGGACAGATTTTACCGACTGTAAGGTAGGAACACTAATTGCTGTTCGGTTGTAGGAAGGTGTACTTAAAGGGATGGTACTGTATTGGTAAAAGTGAAAATTGGGCTTTTAACTTTTTTCGAGATATCAAGAAACCATTTGTGAAATAGTACAGAGCGTACCTTTCTATTAAAGAGGAATTCAAAGTTTATTTGATGAAAATCGGTTTTGGAATGACTGAGACATCCAAAAATAAGGTAAAACAAAGCGATGGTAATAAAAGCTGGGTCCCACATTTTATTAGAATTGCTCTGTTTTGGGTATCTCAGCCATTTCAAACTAATTTTCATCAAATTCTTTGAATTCCTCTTGGAAGTGCATGCTCTTCCATCTTTCATAAGAGGTTTCTCATAATCTCACCCCAAAATGTTAGAAACCCGAGGTTAGGTCTCAACCAAAACTATACGATCCCTTTAATTGTAGTAGGTAATAGAACTCAGTAGGTTGGCATTGTGTGGCTGTTGCATCGAGTGACGTCAACTTCTATTCATCATGCCATGGACTTAGTAAGTATGTAGGTCCTTAGTCATACATGCCTCTGTGTGGGTCTGTACTTGTAGTATGTGTGGGGATCCTATATGGTGTGAAAAGATGCTTTCAAGTTTACATAGCAGTGTTGCATACGATTTCCTGGCTTTGGCAAGGTCATATGTATTTCAACATGATAAGTATTGTTACATGTATCTCTGAAGAGGATCGCTGTGTCGACTAACTAATGAGGTTTGTTCCACTGATGAATTTTGCTGTGACACTGCTGTGTCATTTTTGTTCTTTTTTTCCCCACTTTGTCTCAGTGTTGTACACTGTGGCACATGTTTTCTTGTTGCCATGGATATCAATGGGTGAAATAACTGGGTATCCTGTGGGGTGAATTGCGTGGGCTAATACCAGCCAAAACTTAAAGGAAAAGCAGTTTCCATGTGACTGCAGAAACTGTCAATATTTACTGTAAAGTGGAGACAAAATGAGTGAGAAATGTGTGAAATAATGGTGTAGTAATACAATTTCAGTTTGGTAGCAAAAAAAGAGAAATATTACCCAAAGTATGCCGGAAGTAATGCAATCTCAGGGCATACCCGATTGTGGATGCTAGTGATGTTTTACAGTGTGTATTCGATTCATCAATTACCATTTATCGGGCAATGGAAGCATTATACATTGTATCCCTAGTGTGGGAGTGAATTGCATGCAGCTAATACTAGCTGCATGCAATTCCATACTACTGCTGGGGCATGATTCGCTCATCATGTACTAGTAGCATCATACATACAGTGTTGTACCCATTACTGACAGGAGAACTGCTCAGGAATAAAAGTCGTTCATTTTAGAATAGTTTACTAGCAGCTTTATAAACATTTATTTGATTATCTACAAAATACATAAATGTGTATCTTTATTGTTAATCTTATGATTTTTTTTTTTGCACATATAATGAATGCATAGATATTTATATATATATATATTTTTTTTTTTTTCTAAATACAATAATTATTGTATCTATAGTCAACCTTGCCTGAAGTCAAATCTATTTGGACTGACGAAATAGCTTTGACTTTAAAGAAAATTTGACTTATGAGAGATTAAAATCTCAAGAGTATAAAAGAGAAGAGGAGTTGAAAAGACCATCAACTTGGGTGATTATTCGACTTATGTAAGGTTGACTTAACCTGTTGCCTCCCAAGTGATGCATATCCCATAGAACACCGCGAGCAACACACACACTTCCTGAAGCTATGGGTTAAGTAGGGTTGACTGTATTTTGCTTCATTTTGCTTCATTTCGCTGAACAGAATAATAAATGTTTTGTCTGGATGATGATTTTCCCCCGTCAATGTGAAGAGTGTGCCAATTTGGGGTTTTTGGGTGAAATCGCCATGAATTCCAGTCCAAACAAGGAGTCGTAACTTAAAAAGTTGGAGTGTATATTTAAGTGTCATCTTTGAAGGAGTTAATATCCCCCGAGAGATATTTGTAGTACTTATGGTGGACTCCCACGGCAGAAGACTACAAGTGAAGACTGCACTAGACTTCTTCAACTGTTGACTATTCACATTTTTCTGTTGATATTGCTAAGAATACGATGTGAGTAATCGTGGTTGTCAAAACTGCTGGGTCTTAAAGTGATTTTGTCGTCCGAAATCCACCTGTGCTCGTTGTCGACTGATACCACGCATGTGACGAGTGTAAAAGGAAGCTTCTGGCTTGTTGTTCCGGTTTTCCCAACTTGGCGCGTTTGTTTGCTTTAAAGGAATCCATCCCATGTCAATATCGCTGGTGTGCTTTGTCAAGAAAGGAGAATGCCATTGTTTCATTCATGTCAGGTATTTGTCACTTTCTATCAAAACCGTGCAATCTGAGAAGTTTCAGTTTTCAATCTGCCGGTTAGTCATGTCGTGTGTGCATCTATGTACAACATGTATAGATGTGAACATCGCAGTCACATTGTCCGCGGTGATCAGTGCCACAGCTCTCGTTTAGGTAATAGATGGATGTACTGAAATGCTCAGCCTGATTTTAATATCTCTACCTGCAGCATACTGGAGACACTTATACCTTTTAATTGTTTCACACTCCATCTTTGTTATATTTAGGCCATGATCACGACCTGTCGCTCACCTTGTGGCCTGCACCTCTGAGACATGGTAAACTTGTTAATCAGGTTTTCTTTTTCAGTCTTTCCTCAATGTACAGTGTAAATCATTTTTTTTTTTTTTTTTGCACCATGGTCTGCCGATTTGTAAAAACCAAATGCAACATTAGTTTGTAACCCTATAAAAGTGTTCATTTCCTTGTAAGACCTTGTAGCATGGGAAGGTTGGCGCAACTTCGACACTCTAGATATTTATATTCGGGAATTCCCGGAATGAACTGTGCACGGTTTTATCACTGATCCCTATGTAAAAGTACACAGGCTGCTGTAGAATCTTGACTGAAGCTGAACGTTGCTGATGAGTGTACGCCAAGATGCACATTAACGTCATTATCGCAGACAGGCAATGTATGCAACTTTTCTTTTCAGTCTTTTGTCAATGTAAATCATTTTCTTTTTGCACCATGGTCGGCAGATTTGTAAAAACTGAAGGCAACATTAGTTCGTAACCCCATAAAAGTGTACATTTCCTTTATTGACCTTGTAGCGTGGGGATACTATGCAGTGGGAAGACTGGCGCGACTTACTAGATATTTATATTCGGGAATTCCCGTAAATGAACTGTGCAAGGTTTTATCACTGATCTCTGTACATAAAGTACACAGGCTGCTGTAGAATCTGGACTGAAGTTGAACATGGCTGATGAACGTACGCTAAGATGCACATAAACGTCATTGTCGCTGACAGGCAATATATGTACTATTCTCATAGGCCTGCACTATTCATAGTTTTGGAATATACCCTGGTGGGCAGCGAATGGAGATTGATTCAGTCGGGCCACCCTTGTCTCCGCACACTACCAGGTGCCTGTCTCTTAGATAAAAACGTTAAGGTAACTTGTATTCTCCATGCCTTGGGGATGAGCTACGTCAAGTGTTGTTTTGATGCTGTGACTGGATGAATTTTTGTGGAATTTATTTTATTTTATGATGTTTACATTGGTCTTTATACTGTCATGACTTCATTAAAGGGAAGTTCCGGTCATGTTAAAAGTTTGATAAAGAAGGGTAAAATCTTATTAGCACGACACTGAAAATTTGATCAAAAGCAGATAAAAATTACGGAAATTATGAAATTCTGAAGCTTCACAAATTTTCACAAAATTCTTGTCAAACAGTCAGTATAAATATATGCAAGTGAGTGAGTTGATGAAGTCTTTCCCTCAGAACTTGCCACATACAGGTAATTAGTTTCACAAAATCTTTATTTTTATTATTATAATTATTTCTTTTCTCTTTGCAAGCACATATACATTGTAAGCCCCAGTCGCAAACTCTAATATATCAGATTGATATCATAATTCTGAAGATATTCAGCCAGGTATGATATTATGTTTTTCAACTTTATAGCAGATAAATTGAATTTTCATCATATTTTTTTTTTTTCACATGATCAATGGAAAATTGTGAGATAATGTCATCATGAGCTCACTCATATGCATATTTATGATGGACTGTTCAGGAACTGGTTTGCAATATAAGCAAAACTTCACAATTTCATATTAAACTTCCCCAATTTTATCTAATTTTGATCAAATTTGCACTGCTCTGCTTTTAAAATTTTACTCTTTCTTGTCCGACTAACTTTTAACTGGGCTGGAATTCCCCTTTCATCAGTGTGAGGTTTTACAAAGAAAGGGCAGCACATGAAATCTGTCAAAACTCTACAAATTTGTAACTGTTGCCTAGATTGTTAAATTTTCCTTAAGATTTCATTAAAGGGAACGCAAACCCGAAGAGCAATGTGCATTGAGTGAAAGCAGCAACATTAGTAGAACACATCAGTGAAAGTTTGAGGAAAATCGAACAATTGATGCAAAAGTTATGAATTTTTAAAGTTTTGGTGTTGGAACCGCTGAATGAGGAGACTACTAGAGGTTATGACGTATGAGTGGACAACAATATAAAGAAAATATAGTGGAAATTCAACAAAAGTTCACTTTTCTAGCATTATGAAAGAGCACTTGAGTAACCATTTTCAGAAAGCGGGGGAATGATTGCTACCCTTAACATGTCTGTAACAAGTTGATGGAATTTGTAATTTTCATGAAAAGTGAATTTTTGTTGAATTTCCATTATATTTTCTTTGTATTGTTGTCCACTCATACATGTACGTCATAACCTCTAGTAGTCTCCTCATCCAGCGGTTCCAACACCAAAACTTTAAAGATTCATAACTTTTTGCATCGATTGTCCAATTTTCTTCAAACTTTCACTGATGTGTTCTACTAATGTTGCTGCTTTCACTCAATCCACATTGCTCTTTGGGTTTGCCTTCCCTTTGATTGTTTCACCAGTGTGTCTGCATTTGCTGAATCGACATACCTGTACATTTTAAGGAAAATCCATTAATTGTTAAAGATAATATAAAGTTTTGGTATTACCTCAAAAGTTTCCCTGAATTTCCTTGTCTTAGTTTGTGTTTCAGGTTAAAGTACCTTTCATATAACTAACACTGTGAGACTTACTCGCCCCAAAGTGCTCTCATGTCTTAGTAATCATTCAATAATGGTTTCGTACCAGAGCCGCCGCCGTACGATGGCGGCGAGGTAGTACGAGTATTGTGCGAGATAACTGCGACCAGCAGCGTGCAGCCCCATACGCATACTGTGTAGCTATTAAACTGCGACCAGCAGCCCCATACGCATAGCTAAATGGGGCTTCGCATTGTAGCTTACAGGATCATGACAGATTTAGTATCGCAGGTAAATATCAACTTAAAATCCAAGAATTTCTTCAATTTGAAGACTTACCAGTTAAGTTGAAGTATTAAAAACAGGCTTTGGGCAACGTTTGGTTTTGCCAATAGTCCCTTTCTGTTCGAATTGATGACTGAATGTGACTCGGTCGAGAAGACCTTGGGAGAGCTACACTGAATTGACGGCCAGCGCATGCGCACACAAACATCTTATCCGTTCATGGATTTGAAATTTGTTCGCATGTGATGTGTGCGTATGCGCTGGTCGTAGTAATCAGTGTATGTAGCTCTCCCAAGGTCCTCTCGACCGAGTCACATTCAGTCATCAATTCGAACAGAAAGGGACTATTGACAGAATCAAACGTTGCCCGAAGCCTGTTTTCAAGACTTCAACTTAATTGGTATGTCTTCAAATTGAAGAATTTTGTGGATTTTAAGTTGATATTTACCCGCGATACTAAATCTGTCATGATCCTGAATGCTACAATGCGAAGCCCCATTACGCTATGCGTATGGGGCTGCTGGTCGCAGTTAATTGCATGATTACTAAGAAATGAGAGCACTTTGGGGCGAGTAAGTCTCACAGTGTTAGTTATATGATAGATACTTTAACCTGAAACACGGAAATTCAGGGAAACTTTTGAGGTACCAAAACTTTTTATTATCTTTAACTTTCATTGTGAAACCATTCATGTATGTACACATAGGTGACAACGACATGTACAAAATATTGAAAAAGTTTAGGGGAGTACCCCACAACACTCACATGATTTGCAAATAAATATTTCCTTTTTTTTTCCAAATAGAAAAAAAACAACACTTTGTAGCTTTTCAGCTTTCGGTTTTTTTTTTTATTTATTTTTTTTTTAATGTTTGTGTATGTTTACACTGATAGCTGAGTCGTGAGAACTAATCTAGCATTACCAAGTCTAATTTGTTTTGATGATGTGCTTGGGTATCAACTGTTTTGTAAAGCATGGGAAACTTTGCCTATTTACTGTAAAACAAGAAATGTTCATGTTCATGTTAATTTTGCAAATTTCATGAGGGCCAAGATTCACAAAATCAAAATGCCCTCAAAAGTTTTTGTCTACACTATTGCACTGTATGCCAGTGGTGATTTGCACAAATGCGGTAAGGCCGTTGGCTCCAATTTGTGAAGATTTCATGTCGTGGATATTTTTGCTTTACAGTAGTTTTTGGCTACTTCTAGTGAGATTTTTGCTGTTCATTTGGCTTTTACTTTCTGTATGAAATCATGTTAACTTGAATATGTTGAAGTGGAGTTTTCCTTTAAAACCAGCATCCTCTCTGTGTTACTTGTATTTTGTGACCTTCTATTTCCAGCTGAATAGCATCTAAATCCTGGCTTTGTATAAACATACGGTAATGGTTCAACTCCCGAGTGTATTGTGTACAGTGGATTTCACGAGACACGACCTGGCTACCCATCAGTCCTCACTGCATCTTTATGAGTGGTGATGTTATTGCCTATTTGCGGCACAACATGCTTTTGTTGTGTTTATGATAGCAAAACACACCATGTGAGCGCTGAGATTGCACGGGACATTTATTTTGAGTGAGAAGCGCACAAATATGAGTGCCGCGTAATGACGTGATGAATGCTGTCATTATCAGATTGCCTTCCAAGGTGCTACTCTACCATGTTTATGAGGAAGGGAATTCCCTATGTACAATCATTCAGTAAACTGGCAACAAGCTACGACATGCTGTGTAATATGGTGTGTGCAGTGAATGTACTGTACCTGTATTCAATGCATGCACATAGCCCTAACTTTCTCAGGATGTGGCCAGACAGACAGTGAGACATCCTCAATACGGTAGTGCATACATCCGTATGTACATGTAGTGCCTATGCAACAACCCATGTGGAACACTGCTATTGTGATTTGAAGGATCTAATATGGAATCCTGGCCCTCTTTGGTTAATTTGGAGAGCTGGTATGAGAATGGTGGCTGTCATTTGTGTCGCTGGATTTCTCTGAGGTATAATTCAGGGACCTGTTTCACAACCCAGTGCCCACTGTCGGTGGCATCCATCGTGTGTGGATGGCTGCTCTGTGGTGTAGGTGGCAGTTTACAAAGAAACAAGAATGTGATAGCGCGTATCAGGCAAGTGTGTATGATGAAGAGCAATGTACACTGTAGTAGTGCCACTAAGATGTAAATGTCGTGTGTTGTTGTGGTTGCTCATGTCTTCCAGCATGGCGTAGGACATAAAATCAATTCCTTTGCTCTAGGTCATTGACAATTTGCCAAGTAGATCGAGCTCAGGGAAAAATAAGGCTAGGAAACATTATCTGATCAACTCATGAGTTGGTTGCATTTACAGCAGACCTTTTTAGACGTTTTGGCCATTAGTTCGGCTTGTGTAGTAATCTTTAGAAATGCATAATAGAACTGTTATAAGAAGACGGGACATGGTATTGTATGAAAAACTAAAAACATTATGCTGGATTTGCCATGGCATATGTTGATTGTTGATGCACTTAAATGTATGGCTACTCGTGTTCACTAGGATCCAGAATTCTGCAAAGTAAAAGTGATTACAAAATGTATATGGTACCTGGTATTAACACAGTGATCTACCGTACAAATGGAATATTGACCGACCTTGTTCTAACTCAGATTTGCTTTGCTCTTGTTTGTAATAGCCTCTGCCTCTTGAGACTCATCAAGGTGATTTTTATACAAGTCTTATGGTGACAGTTTATATGCAGGCATGAAAATTTTCTGCAGATCGGCGGATTTCGGCTTTTTTTCTGATTTTGGATTTCTTTTTTTTCCGCTGATAGAAAGAAAATAAGAAGTCCGTGGAAATGAGCTATTTCATATTTTTTTTTGTAATTTATGTTTTAGTGCTACCGTAGACATTACGAAACCATGCAAACAGTAGTGCCTACTTCAGCGCAGCGCTGACATGTGGCTATAGCATACGAGTACCACCTCTGAGCTGCTAGTACTAGTGTGTAATACACGCTGTCTTGTGAGCATGCGATACAATTCGTGTGCGTATTAGTACCACCTCCTTACCAGTGTGTATATGGTGGACACGAGGTGTGTGTTTTGGGTCATGAGGTCGAAGGTCAAGTCAAAATGTTGAAACTGTATATTTTTCTCCATATCTTGCAAATTGTTCAAGGTTTCTTGGAGGAACTTAGTATATATGCATGTACTGACTGGCAGTGATTATCTAGGGAATTTGGGGTCATGGGTCAAAGATCAGGGGGTCAAAGGTCAAGGTCAACTCCTCAAAATGTCACTACTTCCCTCATATTTATGCAGTGCCTGCAGGATTTTTCTTGAAACTTGATATATAGTCTTACATGTATTACCCAATAGATATTCTGTTGGAAGTTTCTTGCCAAAAGGTCAAAGGTAAAAATGTCAAAAGTCAAGTGAAAGTGCTAAATTTCACTTCTTCCTCCATATCTCGAAAATAACTCAAGGTATCATTATGAAACTTATTACATATAGTATGCATGTGCTACCTAACAGATATTCTCTTTGGAACTTTAAGGTCAAAGGTCAAGGGTCAAAGGCCAGGTTTAAATACTAGTATTCTCCCATTTAATACTGAAATTACACTTTTTCTCTATACCTTGTAAATTACTCAATGCATAAACTTATAAAAGGGTCAGAAGTCAAGTAAAAATCCTCAAATCCCCAAATACCTGCACTCTGACAATTCAGTCATTCATCCAATTAAACCTAGTTCAAGGAAAGTGAACATTCAACACGTTTGTGACAAACCTGTCATTTTAACATTTTGCCAATTATGTGAAGCTGTCATCACACATTGTTAAGACATTGTACTATAGACCTATTAGGAGAACCATGTATTATGGCGGAGGCATACCAGTCGCTGTAGTGACATTTCTAGTTTGTAGAATGACTCTCAAGTTTGCCATTGCTTGCCAAAGAATGAGAAGGACAAGAGAAACTCACTGTATTATTTACCTAGCAAATGTGAAGAACATGAACTTTTTAAAAAAAAAGAATTTAATCAGCCACCAAACTGTCATAGGGAGATTGTTAAAAAAAAATATATAATGTTCACATGACAATTAGTGAGTGGGTTGGGTAGTAGGCTGGCAGAGGTAACAAGATCAATGTGTACTTTCAGCTCCCACACAGTGGTCATTAATTGTAGAAATGATTGCGCAAACTTTGATGCTTGGTGCAGCTTTCACTCAATGATGGAATCAGTGCATTTCAATATGCTGTGCTAGTTGGGAAGACTTGGGTTTGTTTTTTTTTTCGTCACATGTAAATTGGTGACTGCAACAGCTGGCCCATTTGTGCATGCAAAATAGTATGCAAAAATCAGTTTTGTTTACCATTGTTCACCCATCAGCAAAAACCTAAACTCAGCAGTGAGCGAAAAAAAGTGTTATTGCAAACACGTTTGAGATAGAAAGGCGTTTCTGTGGAGATGATAAAAGCAAAGTCATTTTGAAACACGTTAATACATAGCTCGGACCTGTCCACGCCATCCACTGCCAACTACATATCTTCGCTCCTCGGGTCAGGAACTGCGCACTGACAAGGCCTCGATCTCAACTCACGATAGAGATCGTAAATGCATAACAACCTGAGAAATGAAATCCGAAAGGCCTTGCAAATGTGTTTTGATAGTGAGTATTGAAACATGCTTCAAACATGAGAAAGATGATACATGCTGATTGCTGAACTTGCTGACAGTTGTGGAGTACAGTATTAAACAGAAAAATGTGTGTGTGCATGTCACAATCATGTCGGGATCAGAGTGAATATTTTTGTGTGTCTTTAAATTTGCGAATAGCACCTGACTTGGGAAATTCACGAAAATGACAACCTGGCAAAATATTTGTCACATGCAGACATACAGTAATAAGCTTTTAATAGCAAACTAAATTGTGCACAAATGAGGGCAAAATGAAAAGCATACATTTTTTTATGAGTTACTGATATCTCTCTCTCCCTTTTTTTTTCCTTTTTTTTTGTCATGGGAAATTAATAACAAGGAGATTTGAAATAAAAACTGAAAGGATTTGTTCCATACCATAATGCCACCAAGTTCAATTCAGGATTTCAGCATTTCCTCTGAAATATGATCTCTTATGTTTTAAGCAAGAACCTCTTTATTTGGTCTCCATATTCAAACTCTTTGGCCTGAATTCACGAAGGTGGTACAAATGAAACCATGGTTTAAACCATGGACAAAAACCATGGAGCACCAAGTGTCGCACGGAATATTTCGTTACGAAATTTGTCATTTCATCAACAAAATGACCATTTCGTTATCATTTCGTGGATGAAATGTTCATTTAGTTACAAAATAATCATTTCATAGATGAAAATGACTGATTTCGTAACTAAATATTCCGTGCGACACTTGGCGCTCCATGGTTTTTGTCCATGGTTTAAACCATGGTTTCATTTGTACCACCTTCATGAATTCGAGCCTTTGGGAGAGCAGCTTGGAGCATGGACTGTCAAAATCGCTGGACTGCTAAGCATCCAGATGTTATGTGATAGAGCTTACACATAATTTGCACAAATTGCAAAGAGATTTGATTTCTTCTCTGACACCTCCCTAGTTGAATCGTGAAAATCATAAAAGAAAGGCTGTTCATGAAAGTTAAAGTGGAGCCCATGTCACTTTTGTATTGCCCAAAATAAGAGCCACATAAAAGAAGGGCAGCTTTTCTTGATGCATACTTATGTCCAACAAAGTTTGACCAATTCAAAGTTACAGTGTTGAATATCATACCGTTAGTCACAGGAAAAATCTTGTCTATTTTAACCTGAATTGAGAAATCAATGGCGTATTACGCCAACCAAGCTTGAAATGTTGTTTCATCATTTTTTTGCTTGACACTAAGCGGATGAGTCTTGTTTTACTTGACATTAAAACACAAGTATCAGAGTCTTCCTGTATATCTCACAATACAAACTTGTATCACAGTACGCTGACAACTCCCGATGCACTCTTCCTCATTATTCTGCGTACTTGTCTCCTTGATGTGTGTGGTTTTTATGCAGTTTGACCAGTAAGTGCTTATTCAAAGCCAGAGGAGTTTCATTGTGGGTGTATATTCATATGTCATGGTATAGATAAATGAGTGATGTTTACATACTGCGGCATAACAACTGGGATGTATTCGGTGTCTTTCTCTGGCATCCACTTGTATAATTCTCTGAATTTTAATGATTTAATGAAAACAAAGTTTAGATGACTGTGGTGACTGTTGCACTTTCTGTATCCCCAAAGAATTTTGCCTCGTGTGAATTATACATAGACATCTAAAAGATACAAATGAAAGTGAATGATAAAATTTACTCATCATATTGTCAAATTAAAAAAGGAACAAAATATCACACTCCGTAGTGTACAACAATCTGTACCAGCAATTTCGGCAACATCATTTATGTCATGATTGATAAAGTGTCAATAAAACCACAGAAGCACATACCACAGTGATATTTGCATTGTAAGTGGGCAGAGATTGAAAGTGCTTCTAATGTCGCACCACAATGCACAAATGGTAATTTTATGGCCGGGATTAGACCATAAAGTGGAGTCATACCTGTACTCGATATGTCTGTAGATGAAAGATCAGGACCAGTAAAGTCCTCTGAGAAGTGATTCAGAGAGATTTAAAACTGTTTTTTTCAACGTATGAAATTCAATACTTACATGACATTGGATTGAGTAAATGCAGCAATATCCATAGAAGACATTAGTGAAAGTTTTGGGAAAAATGGGCAATCTGTTCACAACTATGAATTGATTACATTTCTGTGCAGTCACTGCTGGATGAGGAGATTACTTCAGTTTATGATGTCACAAGCATTGAACAATATAAAGGAAATTGTAACAAGGTTTCCACAAAATTTAATTGTGGGAAAAAGTACACATTCCCTCGACTAATATTGAATTGTTATTCCCCCTGCCTTCTTAAAGAGGCAAGTCAAGTACTCTTTTGTAATGCGCAAAAAGTGAGAATACATGTTGAATTTTCTTTATATTTTCTTTATACCATTCTACACGTGTGACATCAAAAGATGTAGTAGTTTTCTCATCCAGAGATGGCGTCACTGAAACTTCAAAAATTGATAAAGTTTAAACGGATTCTCAGATTTTCCCTAAACTCTCACCGATGTTTTCTACTGATATTGTTGCATTCTCTCAATCCACATAATTACTGTATACGCCGAATATTTCGCGAGGTTTTTATTTTCGCGAATTTTGTGAGTCAGCTGCTATTCGCGAAATTAAAAACGTGCGAAAATATTGACTCTAATGCCAATGTGAATGGGACGTACGCGTATAAATTTCTCCGTTCAGTACAAGACTTCACGATTGCGAATTTATCCACTCGCGAAATTGTCGTGAAGTCCTGATTCGCGAAAATTTAGACTCACAAAATATATGGCGTATACAGTAACTAAGTGAACTTGTCCATAGAGACCGGACTCCCGAAGTTTCAATCATATTATGGCATCACAGCTTGAAAGCTGAAGATAATGTAGATCAAACTATATAGGCTTGGTTTATCAACTTTCCCGTGTTTGAATTGATTTCAGAACCCACTATCAAAAGGCATAGAGTTGTAAATGCCTTTTTGCGTTTCTCTGGTTGTTGCATTTATCACCTCTGTCATGAGTTGCTTACCTCTGTCATGAGTTGCCTGGGAGGCCTTTACACTGTGCAGCTCCATTGTACGTTTTGATCCTGAGGTGTGGAGATGGATACTAATGTCAATATATAATTCAGCAAGTCTAATTTTTTGTGAATTGGGACTTTCGAACATCTTTGCGAATGGTTTTAAGTGCTTGATTGTGGAGTACAGTACTGAACAGAGAAATGTATGCATGCACATCACATTCATGTCTGAATCAGATTAAATATTCTCACATTTTTAGATTTGCGAATAGCACCCAATTTGCGAAATTTTCGAAAATAAACACCTTGCAATGTATTCAGCATGTACAGTAATTGGCAATGGGTGGCAAAGGCAGGTCCAAGCTATAAACACATTTATCAACTCTACACAAACGTGTTTCTGGCTCAAACGTGTTTACGATCGCACTTTTGTCAAATGCCAAAATCATGGTGTGGAACCTGGTCACCAATGGCAACTCGACAAAGAATACAATGCAGAATGCTAACCCATTTGTTGTGCCAGCCAGGGGCAAGTAAAACTTACTGTCAAGCAAGGGGAATGAAAGGGCATTTTTGCACAGTTCTAATACTGAGTGGTCCATGTCTTAATGTCTGTTTGGTCAAGGTAGAACAGAATTTCCTGTAATGCCCTCCATTTATGAGCTATCTACATTATGTACATGTATCATGTTGCACTAACCTCATCCGGCTCGACCCTAATCAATAACAAATGGGCGTGGAATTGAAAGTTGCTATGCGGATATCGTGCCAGCAAATTCTTACAAAAACCTTTAGATCATTGCAATGTAGCTCTAATGAAAATGAATGGTCATTTATGGTCAAAGAGAACAAGGATCACTCTATGATAAAATGAAATAGACATCTCTGTGTTTCTTGTGTACATAGAATATGCTTTCACGTACATGTACAGTATATCTATGGCACTTGGTATGGTTGTGCCATATCTATGGCACATAGTAGAATGAATGTCATGCTTCTCAATTTGAATGACTAGATTGTTCTAGTACATTATGGATGAATCTCACCCATGAAGGAAATTGCTTATTTTGACTCAAAACATTGTTAGACTGCACTCATCTGACAGGAGAAAGGGAAATTACCCAGAGAAATTTTCATTGACGTATGTCTGTGCTATGTGAAGAGGCAGCAACATTGCACTAAAAAATAAACCACTGTTTCAGTGAAAAAAGACGACAATAATCAACAAAACATCAGAAAATCCCCCAGCCGTGTTATTTTTATGGATACCTGTGACAGTAGCGGCGCTGATTACTTGAATTTTGTCTACTATATCACATTGCATTGTCCAGAGTTGCTTCATACATGAAATGTATCAGTATACATGTGTAGCTACAATACATTGATATTCTAAGAGAGAGGGATGTAACCAACAATACCTTTACATGCAGCATAACCAATTTCATTTGCATGTTTTAAAGCATAATTTGATAGATCGTTAGATGTATATTCATGTGCAGGCATTAGGAATTTGCAATTCATGTTCACATAACACTGATTTTGTTTACATGGCCAGATGTATTGTTTTGGACCACAGCTGGGTTGGTGGCCCAGTCCAATGCTGAAAAAAAGGTGTCAATGATTGACTGGAAAATTACCAGTGGGTAGCGCCTACATTCTTTGATGGACGCATTATATTGATATTACATACATATTTCTATGATGATTGTCTCGATAACACTTAATGAGTCATCCAAAGTTGTATAGAGTCATTGATTTGATTGCAGGTATTCATGATATTTTGGCTTTGCACTAACAAGAGTGACTCATCATCTTATTCAAACAGAAATGTTGCAATAATCCATGTAAGAATGGCAGCAGGTATTAGCTTGGAATGCATAGTAGTGTGTACTGTACAATGTAGGCTGGAAATGAGTAAAGTGAAGCTGGCCCTATAGGTGTGCCTTCATCAGCGCGAAGTTCGAACTAGCGGGGTATTTTGCGGTCTGGGGAAAAAAGCCCGATATTGCAAATGTGCGACTTCATCAGCTCGAAACAACCCGCATGGGGGAAATTAGCCCGAAATTTGACTTACGCGCTTTGCATCACTCTTTAGATCAAAAGTGGATTTCCCTGTGCAAATCTCCCGTATCACTGTATGTACAATACACAACAGACTGGTACAGACAAGTGTTTCGGTACAGTAGGCCCCTTTATCAGAATAGTACTTCAGTAACAAGCTCAATCTCGATCATGTACACAATACATGTAATATATGAGCTTTCAGGTCTGTTTTTTTCTACCATTCTGTTGGTACATTAGTGTGCAAATCGTATCAACATCGACAATTTACGGAACACCGATCTGTGATAAGTAGACGGGGGCGAAAATGACGGGTACAGTTTGTAATCTGTTGCTTGCATCAGCCTGTGCTTCCCTGTAAAGTGGGATTGAGAAATTTTCGGGCTGATGGAGACGCAAATGAATTAGCGCGCTAGTTCACGAACTAGCCCAAGATTTTGGGGAAAATTTTCCCGATCAAATAGCGCGCTATTTGCGTCTTCACCACACAAATAGCGTGCTGTTTTGACATCGAGCTATTTTCGTAACCGCAAAATAGCCCGCTATTTTGAAACTTCGGGCTGATGAAGACAGGCCTTATGATACCTTGTCCTTTAAAACACACACGACACACGACAAACACACATACACACAAAGAAAAAAAACACGCGAAGAAAAAGAAAGTCAAACTAAATCTTCTTGAAGGCTGAGACAACCATATAGAGCATCCACTAGTGCAGTACACTGTCAGATCTTTTTGTTTAATCCAACACTTGAAGACCTTGGTCTAAAATGTATCATTATGAAAAAGAAAGAGTTCAAAAAAATCTGAAGTATCCCCTCTGAGCTGAATATAGAGTTTTCCTGCCGTCCAGCTCACTTAATCCAGTCATATTGGGACCAACAACAATCTGTATTTATATTTATATCGCCAGAGTGAGATATGATGCATCACGCGTTATCCCGGGGTACCGTAGTACCCCTGGTTACCGCATTGTATAGCGCTACCTCACGTCCACTCGAGGACAGCCAGAGAAAAATGCATGCACTGTGTGCGTGTACATAGTCATTCCCATGCCAGTTGCCACTGCATGTTTTACTATGCGTGCATAGCACGCTGTGCTACCACTAGCGTGTGCTTCAGTGCAGTGCAGTGCAGTGGCTAGTGCGCGCTAGCTCCAGCACCAAAATGATTTCCTCTTTTTGGCACCCAGGGTACAACCTTTTAAAAAAAAAAAATAATTCAACAAAATGGCTGATTTTTATTTGGTACCCCAGGATACCATTTATGTCATCATATCTAAAGTGAGATATGCTCACCCACGACATTTCCTGGCAAGTTGTGTTGGGTATACGTATTAAAGACACTCAATCGGGAGGGTACATGGACATATTTCAGCCGCGCGTGGCGGCACGTAAACGTGTACGTACTGTACATGTGAATTGCATGCATGGTATACGGTAACGATCGCAATATCGCCGGCCGTAGTTATAGCGCCTGAGCTGCCTTTACATACTAGTATGTACATGTATACGTATACACACCTTTTATAGTAGACTCCTCTCATCATCGCATCATCGATCGTCGTCACTCGTCAACTATACTCGTCAGATCAGATCAGATTAGAGTACAGACCACAATCAGTTGCCAATAGATACATGTGTGCAGGTAAATGTGAGGATGGCCATCATGGACGATGGCACATCGTCATGGGTTGCGGACATGACCGCAGAGCTGTCTATTTTGAACATGGACGATTGGGTCGGAGACTCTGTATCATGTATTATATACCTCATATATAGATTCCTCTCATCTGATTGGTTAAAAGTGGAGTCATGAAAATAGCTGTGCCCCATTTTTGATCAAAATGATGTCATGATTTACTGTGCCCGGGGCATAGAATCCACTGTGCCCTGTAAATAGTTTTGGAGACAGTCGCAACCCCGTACATATAGATCACTCATGTACGTACCAATGATACAACTGCTGCGCTGTCGATCAGCGTTGATTACGAGTGCTGTAAAAGAGACTAGAATCTATATTTTCAGTATCTATATTTCGGAATCTATATTTTCGGTATATAAAACAAATAATGACAGCTTGATATTCGCGGCACAGTTAAAATCATGTAGGCCCTCAGTGATGTGAAAACCATAACTATGCCCTCAGCTTCGCTTCGGGCATAGTTATGGTTTTCACATCACCTTGGGCCCATAATTTTAACTGTGCCCCTCATAGCAGTCATTATTTGTATACTAGTACTTGCTCAGGCGTGTGTAAATTCAGGATGGGGAAGCGGCTGTGCCCGTGCAGGGCCAACGGCCACAGTTGCACTGCACAGTGTACCTGTGGCCGGCCGTGGTAAAAGGGGGCCCTGCGATAGCGTCATACAAGTAAATACGTTCGCTGTCTTTCGAGTTGGACGGCTGTTTGATCTCCATTGTGAAGTTTCATTACTAAACCAAAGTCTAAGCCGAACTGAACTGAACTGAAACAGTACTTAAGTTTTATTCCAAACAGTACATGCACACCACACACATTGATATTGACATACCAATGACTTTATATCGACTTTGCATGTTACGATCCGGCCGATACTATCACAGCTGACATGGGATATGCAGCAGATCATTGCACAATGATCAAAACAACAAAACAACCTGCCATATGCATTGCAACTTGCTATATATGTGAAGCATAGAGTTTTAATATTTCTTCATTAAACCATACTCATAAAACTAAATATCTAATAACATAATATATGAATAATCTATAATATTGTTATAGGATATTTCCAGAAATTTTAAAATATTATTACTTAGATTGCAATGCTGAAATTGGCACCACAGTGCAAATAAACAGAGACTATAGCCAGGTACATGTACGCACGTACACACACAGCTCTCTCAGTTGTGTCATGACCGGAGCCCGTAGGAGAGATTTTCATGCACATGGCTGTTATGTGGTTTTGTGCGTGCACCCATTCAGCCCCATTCGGTAGGTATTCGGGCGTCCATGTTGAAATTAGGGTGGACGGCTCGCACGGCTCTTGTAGTCTAGCTGGGTGTTCACTGGTGCGTTGCGTAATGTTCAGCATTCGGTAGGTACAGGGGGTACGGTAACGGGAGGAGCAGCGTGTCATGCTTTTCTACTGAGTTGCAAATCGCCTGCGACGACTGAGCATCTTTAAAAGGCACTGTTGATTTTATAGTACATGTATACAAGTAGGGCCTATTCACTACTGTGATTTTTGCATACATGCCATAATTCAAATAATGTGGAAATGAAATTGAATATGAGTGAAAATATGCTGTCCTCTTGGTCTTTGTTCCTTCTAGCAATGTTTGGTTGCTAAAGGCATACATTGTATAGTAGTGATCAACATTTATGTCCCGCCTGTCTTTATAATATTTATTTTAATAGTATTTGCAAGAGGGTCAATGCTTTGAACTTGTGCTTTAGATAGTAAAGTTTCGCACTATATGCCAAATGCAAAGTGCAATCATGTACCAGTCCATGTCCGTAATTATGATGGAGAGATGTATGAAAAATATTAATGAGGTTGGACTGTATAGAGAGCAGGTAGTGGGTTTTTATGTGAAATGCAATGATACTTGGTGTGGGAAATCTATGTAGATTTGAACAACAATACTAAGACCATGGAGCTACAAGCATTTGTACCTCCATGCCATTAACAGACCATGCACTTAAGTAGTGGCCTATGCATTACTATACTACTAATCCAAGTCTTTTGTTTTGTTCTGTTTTGTTCTGTTTTGTAAAAAGGCTGTATGTGCAACTTTCCATTTCATTGATTTTTTTTTTTTAGCCTCATCACATGATGATGGTACCTTTAAACTACCAGTATGCACAAATCCTGTATTGAATCTTGGGTTTCTTTCACATCTGAATTCGGCCTTGAGCTGATCAGATGAGCACTGCTATGAAACTTCCTTTGCAAATTGAGAGTCGGACATGATGTAGTCAGCCAAACAAAGCCACTCATAACATTATTGTTTGGGACACTCGTGTCTGTGTTTTTCATTGCAATTCAAGTTCAACTATTTACCACACAGTTGTACATGGTAGTGTGAAATGTTTGTTTAGCTGTTGACTAAATTGAGAAATGTAAGACCTTTGATGTAAGCTTAGTAGCCGACCTGCAACCTTTTATGCACGCGTGTGTAAGGAGACTACAGGAGGAAGTTGGCTGCATAGGATTTTGTCTGTAGTCCTACATCATAACAACTACAATGGTGCTGTATTGTGTAATGATAAGCAACCACTGTCATAGGTAATATATGCTAGGCACCTTTTTCATGAGTATTGAGTCATGCATTATCCTGGCTATGGCACATTTCCATAAAATTAGTTTTTCAATAAAGAGCATACAAAAACATTGTAGATAGAGCTAACTCCCTTGTTTTAGCATTTGACCTAAAATTTAGCGTGTGAGCCAACATTTTTTTTAGATGTGCAAGGAGCATCTTTTGTGAATTTTGGAACAGTGCATTGTCATTTCTTTTCTTTTTTCAATGAAAGACATACTAAAATATTGTGGATTGAGCTAACTTCCTCAGTTCTTGGTGGGGGTAATAATTACGTTCAGTGATATTTCTAGTTTGGCTTTTTTTTTTCCCCCAATGGCTAGCAGTAGTATGTCCATATTGATAACCAAGGTCAGATTTCCTGCAAGGATACCAATCACCCCCCCCCCCCCCCCACTGTGCCCCTGCACTTATAGAATCAAGAGACCCAATGGTGTTGTGCTTTATAGGGGTTGCATACATTTCTACTTTGAGAAACATATGACTCTACAGGCATCATAGTGATACCATTGTTTCAGGGACACTTATATGAGTTTGAAGGATATTTTTGTGTTTCAGCTCTCTTTACTCTCGTTTCTCTGCACCATAAGCCATTATGAATTATGGACTTTTACTTGCTTCCAGTGTAATTCATAAAACAGTCTTTAGCTGTGCTGTCATAAATTTCTGCAGTGCATAAACATAGCATTTTAAGTCCATGCAGATAGTGTTTAGCAGAGATCTGTCTGAATGCAGTGACCCTCATGATATTTTTAACGACTTCTTTTGCGATGTGGAGTGCTGCACTTGCCAATGCCATTAAATTTCCTCAATGTGTTCTGCCAGCTACATTTAAGACATATCTCAATGGATTTTATATCAATTTGCTGTGGAGGCATATCTTTAGAAAATACAGCGCCCTCAGTCTTTTGACTTCTGTGGGCAAGCAGATTCATTTTATAGAAGGTTGTATTGTGTATGCTCAGACCGCTTCAATTTTTCTTTTTGTTGATAGATTTTCTTCAAATTATGTGTCTTCCAGAAGTGTGCTTGGGGTAAGGAAAAGACATGTAGTTGGGTTTTGGTGTCATTGACCTCTCATTGATTCACCTAGCTCTTACAGGTCAAAGGTCACCTTGACCAGATGAACCTGTGCAAAAGTGTCTACTTCGTGTATGGATGCAATAACTTGGTTTTAAGTCAGTGAGTTTGATCTTTCAAATTATTAAAGACCTGGTAGTATGGGGAAAATAATGGAGTGGGAAGGCTGGCCTGGCATGGATATTTGAGAATCCCTGTAACAACTAGAAAAGCACTCCGAGAGCACAGACCTCCGTCAAGCAATTACTTTCCACCGATGATCTTGCTCTTCCATAGAGATCAGTGATTTCTACCCACTGAAAAATTGCCCGATTTCCCAATATAGAAGCCTTGGTTACGTCATAAACCCTCTGCTGCACGGCGCGCATTGCCCCAGCAGAAACTAGAGCACGCACTCAAGTGCGCGCAGGCAAACCTCAAATACGCGCAGCCTGAACTCCTAAGTTCATTGACCCTACCTGCCAAAATATCAAAAATCCTTCATAAATTCCCCAAAAATTCTCGGATCACTACCAAAAGTTAATCGTTTAGTACTTGTGTCATTCTCAACCTTCCTGCAAGTTTCATCCCAATCCGTTAACTACTCTTTGAGTTATTTTGCACACGGACAAACTAACTAACTAACTAACGAATGAACGAACGAACGAACACACAAACCAACGGTAACGAAAACATCGTCGCCGGTCACACAAACTGACGAATCACTCGATTTTGGGTCACATTTTCGATTTTGAGATTTTCAATCATTTCGATAGTAGACATTCCATACTACATATTCTGAAATTCTCGGTGTGTAATTCGGTGTAATTTTTACGTAGTTATCACTTTTGTAGAAGTATGTAATTCCATTCAAATTCATGAAAATTCTTCCGTCGTGATGTTTTCATTGCAACTGATTGACAAATTGCCCTACATCGACGTAAATAAGCACTGAATTGATCAGTGTTTTAGTAGTAGCCATGATAAAAAAATCATGGGCGTACATACTCGAGCAGGATTCGAACCTACGACCTCCTGATCACCGGACAGGCGTCATCTCCACTAGACCACCGAGCTTTCGCCCGACAGCAAGTGTTGGTTCTAATCCTTATAGCTGGCAGCGGGTACTGCTTTGTTATTCAAATTCAAATTCATGAAAACACTTGCTGTCGGGCGAAAGCTCGGTGGTCTAGTGGAGATGACGCCTGTCCGGTGATCAGGAGGTCGTAGGTTCGAATCCTGCTCGAGTATGTACGCCCATGATTTTTTTATCATGGCTACTACTAAAACACTGATCAATTCAGTGCTTATTTACGTCGATGTAGGGCAATTTGTCAATCAGTTGCTATGTAATTCCATTTGTGAAAATTATTTGTTTTCCTCATAGACGCGTGTGTTAGACAATTAGGCGATTCGACGGTTCGGTGACCGCGCGTACTACATTTGTAGTACGCGTGGTCACCGAACCGACGAATCAGTGCGCATTGACTTGCGTGTAGTTTTTGAGATTCAACAGTTCATTGACCGCGCGCACAGTGCGCGTACTATGTAATACATGTGTTGACAATGACAACGCTCAATGTACATGTACATATGGACACACATGGAAAATAACGTTCTTTGCAGACCGAAAATACATGCATGCAGCTCTTTGACGATTTCCCGCTTATTTGTTAACAATACAATTCGATAAAAACTTCACAAGTTAGGGCAAGAATTGAAGTCTGATGTACTACAAAAATAACTGGAAATTATAGACATGAAAGTGTAGCAACCATAAGTCAAAAATAGGTTAACTTCAAACGCGATTTTCTTGAATTGTCATTCTTACGCAAACCTGAGGGATTCGTCGGTTCGTGTGACCGGCGACGACATAATCTCCTCCCTTGGCGGAGGTAATTATGTGCAGCTCTATCATTGATCTCTTAATACACAGCCGAAGAATCTCAACTGGAGTCGACCGTTGCAGATGAGCTTACTGTTCGATGCATATTTTCGCTGACTAGGGCTATTTATTATTTTCCAATGTACCCCAGTAGGCAGCGAATGAATCGGTCCACCCCTGAATCCCGAGTTCCCGACACCCATGAATCCTGCTGCCCACACCTGTCTTCTAAGTGTGGAGCTGTGTGGTTGGTAGATCCAGGTTCCACATGTTTTAACCTTTATTTGCTGGTGTGTCACATTTTATGTGTGACCTAATCCTTACTCAAGTTACTGGCAACATTTCTCAAGCCAAATTCCAGTTAATTTTTTGAATGGAAGTTTACAAGTACCATGCCAAACGTAGCAGACTGTCATTTTTTATGAGAACTAGTGCTCTCAGTAGTGCCATGGATGCTTCCTTTTTTTTTCTTTTTTTTTTTAAACAACTGTGTGTGGGAATATTCTTGTTGGTTCTGCTGGGGACACAGTAGTGCTTTGCTTTGTTCGACGACAAACATTTGTAGTTTTTAGTGCTTGGGTGTTGAATAATTAATCTGTCAGAATACCTTCCGATTCTTCTTCATTCAGGTACTTAAAGCTGCCTATTAATAAACAGTTCCGTCGCTGTGTCTTCTAAGTGGTTCCATTAGTGTGCTTCATGTACCATTGACTCCATATGATTTCCTGGCTCATCATACAATTTATAGCTATTACAGCAGGATGGGTGTTGCGACAGGTTGATGACTTCACTTGTGTCAACAAGGGTAGGATATGTATTTTTGTACGGGAGTCATCAATAACTAGGGGATAAAAGATATGAAGCATCTTGCAGGGTGCTATGTAACATTTTTATACCACTTGCTCGGTCAGGCATGCACATTTTCAAATTGATGCAGAACACTTGCCCAAAAGGAAAGCCCAAAGATATTAAAAAATGATGAAAATTACTTGTAAGTCGAGGGCTTCATAAAACACAACTGTTTTGATAAACAGCACATGTTGATTTGCATGCTTAAATACATTGGAGTAACAAATTTGGTTCGATTGGGTGTTTGTGTTGCATTTCATTGGGACTTCTTTACGTAAGTGGTGGAAAGTTGCGGAAATAAGATTATAAGTGTACCAATAATACCCTGGAAATCAAATTTGTGTACAGCTAGAATACACAAAAAACAACCGTAATTCACCTGATCACATAAATCGCATCATATCTCTATAACAATTTCAGACTTGTGCTCCATGCATTTAAAGGGAAGATAAACCCCAAGAACAATGTGGATTGAGTGAAAGCAGCAACATTAGTAGAACACATCAGTGAAAGTTTGAAGAAAATCGGACAATCGATGCAAAAGTTATGAATTTTTAAAGTTTTGGTGTTGGAACCGCTGGATGAGGAGACTACTAGAGGTTATGACGTATGAGTGGACTACAATATCAAGAAAATATAAAGAAAATACTACAAAAATCCATTTTTCATGAAAATTACAAATTCCATAAACTTGATATTGACATATGTTAAGGGTAGCAATTATTCCCCCTGCTTTCTGAAAGCGGTTGGTCCACTGCTCTTTCATAATTCTAGAAAAGTGAATTTTTGTTGAATATCCTTTATATTTTCTTTGTATTGTTGTCCACTCATACGTCATATCCTCTAGTAGTCTCCTCATCCAGCGGTTCCAACACCAAAACTTTAAAAATTCATAACTTTTGCATCGATTGTCCGATTTTTCTCAAACTTTCACTGATGTATTCTACTAATGTTGCTGCTTTCACTCAATCCACATTGCTCTTTGGGTTTACCTTCCCTTTAAGTTCTGCTCCAAAAGCGGCGGTACATGTGAGCTTTCTGACCATTATACGCATACGCTTTTTCGAATATGAATAATATCAAGATTCCATGTCGATTGGATAGCATATTGTGTGCATACATTGCGTATGACTGTCATTAAAAATGTATTTGGAAAAAAAAAATGTTGATAAGCGTGATTGTTTGATTGAAAGAATTGGGTGATCGACTAGTCTATTTCAAGTCGTTTTTTTTTTTGTAATACTCTCTAAAATTCACATTTACCCCAGTGAATAAAAATAAAAAATCGGAATGACCAAAAAAAAAAAAAATTATAATATTTTGCAAAAGGCATGTCTGAAGTATATTCTACAAATATTGCAAAAATAATACTCAGGGCATTGGTTTGCATCACTGAACAGTCATTATACTTTATAGGTTTGAAGGGGGGAATAGTGAAAAAAAAATGTGGCTTCAAAACATATTGCTTGCCATATCTGGGCTAGCATTTTTTTTTTCTCATTGTCCCAAAACACTTGCCTGACTTTGATTTTTACTTGCCCCGGGCAATCAGGCAAGCACTTATATGTAGCACCCTTACATGAGAAGCTTGTACCATGGGTTGTACCAACAAGCCATGTTTGCCTCCTCCTCCTCCCCCCCCCCCCCCATTATTATTTTTTTTTTTTTATGGGGGGGGGGGGGTAATTTTTCTTCTCTGTTGTCAAAAGTAGCATGCTGGAATATTTTTGTCCCTTCCTGCATAGTTTTCATGGAAAATGCAGACTCGTTGCCCAGATTTGGATCACAAACAACCCTTCCATCAGCATGTCATACTGTGCATTCTCTGTTGAGTTCTGTTTGCAAGGGTCAAAGAATTGGATGCAATTGGAAAGGATGTGTCGGTAATCATTTGTAACAGAATATTGAATAACAAACATTGTAAACACAATATGAACAACAAAGCATTCAAGTTGGAGATAATTTTATGCCCATCCCTATGAAACATTTGCAGTTAGTCACAAATTGTATTAAAAGCCATTACATTAGCACAGAGAATCACAAAATGTGGTATTTGGGACATGATCTTTCTGTCAATCCCACCTCCCCCCTCCTCCCATCTAAAGCTCTCCAGTCTTGCTTGTTTGGAGAGGAACAACAAGAACAAGAGTAGAAATGTGGCACTCCGTGTCTGTTTTGCCCCATTGTCACAAGTCTGTGTTTTCCTTCCTGAGACTCCCGGATGTCAAAGTTACTCACCTCGGCTGCCACTACCTCACTCCAGTGTATCCGGCAAGGCTGTGCGTGATGGCACTCTGTGGCAATAGGGTGCAGCGCACTGATGGCGTGCCAAACTGCCCACTGCCTGATATTGTTGAGGAACTGCGCGTGAAAAATGATTTTTCATTCATAACCAAAGATTGGTTTAATGATTGAAAGGTATGTGGGGGATGTGAGATTCATGTTGTTTGTTTCCTGCACTTGGACTGTACCACACTATTCTGCGTGCTGTGCCCACTCTATGAAGTGTCTTGGTTGCAAGTTACATGTACAAGTGTAGGTCCTACAGTGTGTCCATTGTGATTAACAATGGCCTTCATCATCGTATTGTCCATGGGAACATAATTGGAATATGAGGTATGGTTTTGCATTGTATGACATCTTGAATGCTACGTGAGCTGCGTCACTAAATGCATGCCACCTTCGCATCAAGATCATGAGACTTGCAGCCATTAGTAGTGAGTAATGCACTAGTCATAAAACTTTTCATTCTGTAGGCACTTGGTATTAAAGACACACAAATCAAGCTAATGCATGTTCTGATTCTCTAGGATATTTCCCTACAGTCTAGGTTTGACACTAATCATGTTTTTTCCTTCCTGTCTTTTCATAGAATGGAGTCTACTATCCAGTACGTTTCGTTGTGTGTGACAGTACTGCTGTGCTACATTACTGCGGTAAGTTTCTATATAGGATATTGTATAGACAGGAGATAGTCATAACTTCATCAAGGTCTAATTGGGAATTAGTTTTCTTCTTTATTTCTAATGTGATTTTGAGCAGATATGACTGGTATGCACACATTTTTGCGTGAATGTTGATGATACTTCACAACAGACCGCTTGATGTTTATTTAGGTTCCTAATGGAGGCTTCTTACTAGAATACCATTCCTCTTTGAATATAAAAAACTACAGTATCCTCAACATAAATTTGCTTCATTTTTTTCCCTAGCAAAAATTTATTGTCTTTTACATTTTAGCTTTAACTGACTATGATATCACAAATTTCCTCTTACAGTGCTATCAAATAGAAATGTAGCATAATTTTGAAATATTAATTTCCTATGTAAACAGTCAAAATAGACCAAGAATATTCCTGCGTCATACCCCCATTCCACAGAGATTTTCTCTCATCGGTCACTCATTGGAAGCAAAGTTTATCGCTTCCGGCCAACCGCCGAATTGTATTGGATTGCAGTCCGATAGATCCGACTTGAGTTGGTTGACTATCAGGTCAGTGTCAGACATGTCGGGTGGCGATCCGATGAGGCAAGATCGTCTGATGAGGATCACGCACGGCATGTCTGACACTAACTAGATAGTCGAACAAGCAAATCAGATTCGTCAGCCTGTGATGAGGGGGGCATTTCATGAAGGAACTTGTCAGATAAAATATCTGACAAGTCAATTATATCCGACAAGTTTTGAGAAATTCTTTAGTCCGATTGGCTGATTTCTCTGAACTTGTCGGATATAATTGACTTGTCGGACATTTTATCCGACAAGTTCCTTCATGAAATGCCCCCCTGATACACTATGGTGGGTGGTCGGAAGCAACAAACTTTGCTTCTGATGAGTGACCGCTGAGAACAAATCTCTGTGGAATGGCACTATTTTCCCCCCTTTTTTGTGGGGGGGGGGGGGGTGGGGAGGAGCTGTATGTCACAGGAAGAAATAACCTATAAAGTTTTGAACACTTCCTCAAATAGCATAAATTTTCATGTTGAATGCCTTCCAATTGTACACAGTAGTGTACCATGGTACGTCAATTGTGTTTAGTGTCCATGGCATGGTAACAACCATTGTAAACCAGCATTTAGAACTCTTCTAGTTTCTGAAGCCATAGTGTTTGTTTCTCTTTCAGTGTTTTTCATGGTGGATTTAGTCAAATTTATTCCTTTTCTCTACAGAAATATTGCTTTCCTTTACTGTTTAGGATAATTTCTGATGCCTTTTAGTTCTTGGTCACATATGTGATACAAAGCCTTTAAGTTGGACACATCAGCTATTATTACTGTATACCGATGAATAACTCCCGTATTTGATGTTTGTGGCCTATTGATAACCTGTATCACACAAAGCCAGTTCCACTAATGCTATTGGAGAATGTTATACAGGGAGGATGATCCACTAAATTCTACTGTATATGTATGCTCCACTAAATTTTACTGTATATGTATGCTATGTGCAGGTTAGCGGGCAATGTGATCCACCAGACTGTTACATAAATGAGGCCGGCGAGCCAACATCCTGCCACACATGTGGCATTGGCTGGGGAGTTGTCGTGCGAGGCCCAATGTTCGATTTCCAGGTGTGCCAGTCATCACCAGAACCACGCAATACAGAGTGCGAGCCATGTATAGCAGGTATGTCATATAAAAGTGTGCATTTAAGTATACTAAAATGCTGGAAATCAAATTGATGTACAGGTAGAATACACACAAAAAGAAAAAAAGAAATAACTTTTGAAAGCCCCTGATAGATTGTATACACATAACGATAAATCAGATCAAATCTCTAAACAATCAGGCACTTGTGCTCCTCATGTTTAAATTCTGCTCTGTATGCCCTGGTACTGATGTGTGCATGTTCTAGCTGTGCGAGTACAATTTTATGAATAGTATAAAGATTACTTGTCGATCGGTTTATAGCCGATCGCGCACACGCATTGAATATCACTATCGTTCAAGACATATTTGGAAAAAAAAAATATTGATAGCGTGATCACTCAATTGAAAGTATCTTGTAATTGACTAGTCTATTTCATATCATTTTTGTTTCTGTATTCTACTGTAGAATTTACATTAAAACCCCACCAGATAAAAATTGGAGTATGTATATTGCAGAGGGCATATCTCAAGTATTATCTGTAATAACATAGCAAACAATACTCAGGGTATAGGTACAATTTAGATGATTTAAGTGTCCAAAATTGTCTTAAAAGTCCCCATTGGGGAAAAAATGCCCATAAAATATGTATGCAGTTTCCCATATAGCAATTTAGCAATGATGTTACTATCAGTCAAACAATTGGACATACATTTTATTATCTAATTTTTGTAATAAAAATGTACCAAGTAGTGGTACCCTGTCCAAAGGTAAGCAAGTGACAAAGCATGCATACTACACTTATCTAGTGTTATTAGGTTAAACTTATAGTGTGTATATGCAGAGTTTGAACAGAAAAACTCATCTAATGAGATATATCTAGGTCAATATATGACCGTTTAGTAGAGAAGTATAATTATGGAGAGATAGCTTATGTGGACAGTTTAAAGGACAAGTTCGCCTTCCTAAACATAAGGATTGAGAGAATGCAGCAATAGTAGTAGAACACATCAGTGAAAGTTTGAGGAAAATTGGACAACTGATGCAAAAGTTATGAATTTTAAAAATTTTTGTGTTGGAACTGCTGGATGAGGAGACTACTAAGGCTCGTGATGTCATATGAGTACAACAGTATAAAGAAAATGTAAAGAAAATTCAACATATTTTCACTTTTTTCGCATAATAAAAAAGCACTTGACTTGCCTCTTTCTAAAGGCAATGGGAATAATATTACCCATAACATATGTCAGTAATGAGTCAAGGGAATGTGTACTTTTTTTCAAAAGATGAAGTTTCGTGAAATTCTCTTTATATTGTCCTTATATTGTTGTACGCATGTGACACCATACACTGCAGTAGTCTTCTCATCCAGCGGTGACTGCACAAAAACTTCAAAAATTTATAACTTTTGAACGGATTGTCCGATTTTCCTCAAACTTTCAATGATGTGTTCTACTAATATTGCTACATTCTTTCAATCCTTATGTTAATGAAGGTGAACTTGTCCTATAAAACAAAGTGCAAAAGTTGTGAAGGATCTTTTTTGGCTTTGCCTTTAGTAAATTAATATTGTGTCATGCTTCGGTTAATTGAATGGTACCGGACTTAACCCTGAAAAGACTGGGCTATTTTGGTAGCTCGAAAGACTGGGGGGGGGGGGGCCTAAAGGCCCCCCCCCCCCCCTTAAGATCTCGGCCATGGATTGCACGATCGCCGCGGAAATTTGCACAATGGTAGTGTGCGATGTAATCTACAAGATCGTATATTTACATTTTTCAAAAGAGTCTTCTTTTATTTTATTTTTATTATTTATGCGAGAAATCAGACTCTTTGATCTAAATCAGTAAATAAAGCTCCAAAAGTGCTCATTTTTGGTCTAATTATTCTTTGTGGCATTCTTAAATGTACTTGAAAAAAAATTCGGTATCAAAATAAATTTCTTATATATTTTATTGTTTTATAAATTTCTTATGTATTTCCTTGTTTTTCCGACCTTTTGTTTTTGTTGTTTTTTTAAACAAAATTTGTGGCAGACACTTTTTGAAGCATAATACTCCTAAAACAAATTAATTTTAGCCATTGAGAGTAAAAATAAGCATATTTATATGAACCATGTGAAAAAAATCAATTTGCATTGACTTTGTACACAAAATCATATTTTTGAGCCATTTTTGGCCTCACGTGCATGTACAAAAAATTATGTAACTTCAGAACCGTACCCCCGGGCGTCACAAATTTGGTGTCAAAATGTGCGGGAGACTCGAAAGAAAAAAGTCATAGAGCATCGCGGCGAGAGCATTGCGTGTTGCAGAATAATCGCGCGAAATGTCGAGGGGGGGCCTTTTAGGCCCCCCTCCCCAGTCTTTTTAGGGTTAAGGTGTCTTAACAATGACTGCATTACATAAGAATGTTTGCAGTGTTTACATGGCAGCAATGTTCATTTTTGGTGTCATCCTACCATGATCGCAGGAGTGAATTATTCTGATGTAGATGATGGCCTCAGCAAGTGCCAGAAGTGTGTCCCCTGTGTAGAGACACAGGAAGTCAAGGAGGAATGCACCGTTGCGAAAAACACCGTCTGCCAGTGCAAGTCAGGGATAGCGTACTATGATGGGGAGGTTGGTACCTGTACCTTCTGCCGTAGATGTTCTGAGAGAGAGGTAGAATTCAGTCCATGCAACCAGACCCACGACCGGCAGTGTGCAACGGTGATTCCCCCTCCATCTGAAGTCACCACCACGGAAGCAGATAATACCACCACGCCAAGTTCGACCCCGACTTCAGGTAGTGAGAGTCTTGTAGAAATGATCAAATCAAGAAATGCATCAGTGAGCCACTGTCAAAGTAGCTGTAATCCATAATGTGCCTTTATTTGATTTTTCACAATCATATTTACACCTCCGCCTCCAGTGGGCACTTGAAGTATAATGACATCAGAGCCTTCTATTACAGAGTTTGGCCAACTTAAACACAGGCGCCATTTTGTGCCCCCCTTGTGCCCACCAAAGAGGCTCTATAATGTAATAGAGTGCACGCTCGCATATAGAAGCGGGGCCAATTGAACATTCAAAGTCAAATGTCAAAAAATAAAGAATAACACAGGCATTTCATATTTTTTATTATATCTAATGTTCTGGTGGGTCTAAATCATTGAAATTTGCAAGAATTTATTAGAAATACATCTATTTTGATAATTAGTACCACATATTAAAGTTTCTCTGTGTAAATGTGCAATTCACATCACAATATTCATAGTGACAAAAATGTCCCACACGTTACTATACCTATCTTTCTATAATTGACCTTGAGAGAAAACAGTTTCATAATTTTTTCTGAAATATTTTGTTTCAGGTACAGTTATTGTTGTAGAAAAAGATGTTTGTAATGATTTTAAAGTATACCAAGTATTTTCACAATAATTGAGATAAAAAGTCCCACGCGTTACTGGAGAATAAATTTGCATAAATTAAATACTGAACGCATGATTTTCATTATTTCTATTGTTTTAAATGAAGATACACTACTAGCTATCAAAAGCAGGCCAACATATGAAGTTTCAATCTTAACAGTGCAATATAGGGCTAAATCTTCTTGTGATGTCCCACGCGTTACTGGTGCAAAATAGCTTGGACTTGCCCAATATCTAAAAGCAATTTCAGATGAAAAAACATTCTCCTATTTTTTTAATGAATTTTTCCAATGTATTAGGCATTTCAATGTAATTTGACACCCCTAATTAAAATGCTAATTTATGTGCATTTTAATACAAAATTTTGACTCTTTCTTTACATGAAATGAAAATCTGAACACCCAGCTACAACAAACAGCAAAAAACACATTTTCACCAAGTTTTCTCATTTTTCCCCTGTTACGCATTTGCATACTCTGATTGTGCTATTGACCTTATGCAAACAAGAAGTACTGAGAAGTATAAGGCTTTATAGTACAGTACTCTCCGCGTAATCGGGTATCGCTTAAACGGGTATTCCGTTTAATTGGGTAGTAATGTCAAAATCAGTTCCAATGCACATTAAAATTACCTGATAATCAGGTTGCCTCTCCGCATAAATGGGTAAATAATTTTCTTCTAAAGTAATTTCTACCCACATTTTATCGCAGATATAACACTTCGAGAAATCATGAATGTCACATTTTCCACTGCTAATGGCATTCTCTGCTTAACTTGAAAAAAGATCGATCATTTGGGGAGTGATTAAACATGAAGCCACCTTTACCAGCGCCGACTTGCCACATGTAAACAAACATTACACATGTAGCTGGCACCAACGGCGTAAATCCGTACTGAGGAGTGGGGGGGGGGGGGGGGGATGATCGGCGACAGTCACCATCACCATGATTACAAGCCCATAACCGGACCGGCGCAGCCCTTGGAAGAAGCTTGGTTCCCCCACACACACACACACACACACACACTTTACAGGGATCGAATGTCCCACTCTTTTGCATGCAAAGTGGGAGGGAAGAGGCAGCAAAAATATGAAGACTTTTTGTTCTTGTTTTTGTTTGTTTGTATGTTCTTGGTTTTTGCTTTGTTTTTATGCCTCCGCCACGAAGTGGTGCCGGAGGCATTATGTTTTCGGGTTGTCCGTCCGTCCTTCCGTCCGTCCGTAATGAATTTTGTGGACAAGGTAACTATCAAAACCTGTTGAGGTATCCTAATGAAACTTGGCATGTATGTGTATTAGGGGGTGAAGTTGTGCCTATCAACTTTTGGGTGCACATGCTCAAGGTCAAAGGTCAAAAGGTCAAGGTCAAATACATAAAATTTCACTATTTCCACCATATCTATTGAATGCCTGAAGATATTTTCTTGAAACTTAGTGTATACATGTATTACCCAATTAAGATTCTCTGGTGAAAGTTTGCGTCATGAGGTAAAAGGTCAAAGGTCAAAAGGTCAGGGTCAAATACATGAAATTTCACTATTTTCGCCATATCTATTGAATGCCTGAAGATATTTTCTTGAAACTTAGTGTATACATGTATTACCCAATTAAGATTCTCTGGTGAAAGTTTGGGTCATGAGGTCAAAGGTCAAAGGTCAAAAGGTCAAGTAAAAATATCAAAACTTCTTTTTTTTCTCCGTGCCTTGGAAAATTGTTCAAGGTATCTTCATGGAACATAGTATATACATGTACTGACTGGAAGTGATTATCTAGAGAATGTAGGGTTCATGGGGTCAAAGGTCAGGGGTCAAAGGTCAAGTGCAACACTTCAGAATTTTACTATTTCCCTCATATTTATGCAATGCCAGCAGGGTTATTATTTTTTTACACTTGGTGTATGCATGTGTAACCTAATAGAAATTCTCTGGAAAGTTTTTTTTTTTCCTTCTTTTTTGCCTCAAAGATCAAAAGGTCAAAGATCAAGTGAAAGTGCTGAACTAACTTTTTCCTCCATATCTCGAAGTGGCTCAAGTTATCTTGAAACTTAGTACATATTATGCATGTTCTACCTGAAAGTGATTATCTTATGAATTTTAGGGTCAAGGGCCAGATGAAAATGGTAACAATTTACTATTCAATTCAGAAATTGCACTTTTTCTCCACACCTGTACCTTGAAAATTACTCAATGCCTAAATGTATGAATGGGTCAAAGTCAAGTTAAAGTCCTTAAATCCCTAGATGCATGCTCTCCTATTCATCCAATTAAACCTAGGTCAAGGAAGGTGAACATTCAACACATTTGTGACAAACTTGTCATTTCAATATTTCCCCCTCCCCCTTTCAAAAACGTATTGCAGCCCGGAATAATGCCCAAATAGATTCAATGAAATGGTAATATGGATATCCATTTCTTTGTATGTGTTAACGTAGTAGATATTTTCCTATAGCTATTGATTGTATTCTTCAATTTCCTTGATTTAAGTCAATAAAGCAATCATCCCAGGGGCATCGTTCCATTTTAATGATGGTGGGTGGGGGAGGGACTTGGAGTTGGAATATCTGTGCGAGGGAGTGGAGCGACCTAGCGGGGGAGGGTGTGGTCCCACACGAGGAAGATTTTTGCATTTTCACACCTGAAATTCAGCGATCTGGTGCACACTTATGGTGAAAATTTGGATTTTTTCCTATAAAAAAAACAAGTAAGAAAAAGAAATATTCATAGATAATTGAATGACTGCATCGTGGTATTTCAGCTCTTGCTCTGCCTGTGCGACATCACTGTGAAGGCCTACTAAATAGTGGGGCCTATCACTGACGTAGCCAGGATTTGATCTTAGGGGGGAGTGGTTAGATGCGAGCGAGGGGGGATGGTGTGGGAGGGGGGTTTCCCCCTCCCACAGTGCGAAGTTTTTACATATTGATGTTGTAAATGGTGCAATTTGATGCATTTTTTTTGCGTGTCTTATCGACTTCAAACAGTCCCACATGTTTATAAAGGAAGCAGTACATTTTATGGAGATTATTACTGAACAGTTTTGCCTATAAAATGGTATCATTTAAATAAACTTCTTGTATACACTGAAGATCATGAACGCGACCAGGAGGATGTCCCCCCTCCCACGGTGAGAACTTTTTGCATTTTGATGTTGTACATGGTGCAATTTGATGCATGTTTTTGCGCGTTTTGTCGACTTGGAACAGTCCCACTTGTTTAACTAGCATTATTTGTGATGTCGATTTATATAAAACAATTAAGCTATAAAATGGTATCATTTGAATAAACTTCTTGTATTAATTCTTACATTTAATATCATGAAAGTGACTGAGCCCGAGGGAGCTGAGGGGGCGAGGGAAGGGGGGGGGGGGGGGATAGGGGGAGGGTGTGGGAGGGGGATGTTCCCCCTCCCACGGTGAGACTTTTTGCAATTTTGATGTTGTTAATGGTGCAGTTTGATGCATGTTTTTACGTGTTTTAATCGACTTGAACAGTCCCACTTGTTATGGTAGCAAAATATTTTGATGTCGATTATTATTGAACAATTTGCCTTAAATGGTATCAGTTAAATAAAATTCTTGTGTTAATTCTTCCGAGCGAGCGGTGGGGGGAGGGGGGGATCTGGTGCAAACTTTTGTGCAATACTTGGATTTTTTTTTTTTGCAGCACCCCCCCCCCCCAAGAAAAAAAATAATTGAAGAAATAAATAGGGCTTTTTCAGGGAAGTGTTAAAATCATGGAATTTAGCTCGTATTCTGAGTGTGCACCATCTTTGTGTTATATGTACAAAGTCTAGTGAGGTAGAGCTTAGAGGGAGGGTGCGGGAGGGGAAACACAAGACGGAGCTTTTGCGTTATAAGAATTGAAATAAAGCGATCTGAAGCACACTTTTTGTGGAAAATTCGTAAATTGTCATTCCCCAAAGTATACCAAGTCTATAGAGGGGACCAAGCAATGGAAGGGTGGCAAGATACGTCTCCCATATTTGAGGGAACTTTTTTTATTCAGTTTTAGAACTGAAATTCAACAATCTGGTGCACACATTTTATTGTTGGAATATCTGGAAATTTGTCAATCAGAGAAGGTGGGAGGGGATAAGCCCTATTCCCTATTCCCCCTTCCCTACACGACGGAGATTCTGTATTTTCTGATTGCATTTAAACATTTTGGTGCACACATTTTGTGGCATATTTGGAAAACTGTCTATGTTCAAAGTGTTACCACAGTCTACTTGTATGCATAGGGGCGGGGGAGGGGGACGGGCGAGCAGGGAGAAGGCGTGGGCGAGTGCTGACACCACCCATCCAGTTTTTCTATCAAAAACGCAAGAAAATTTCCTCATTTCGGGAATCATTGGGGATCATAATGATAGATATTTGCCCATCCCCTCTTCCCCCGTCCGCGCACCCCGTCCTCCAGGATCGACGCCCCTGCATACGAGGGTGCTTTCGCATTTTTAGGATTCAGATGAAAATATCTCGTAAACACATTTATGATGTTAATATGGGAAAATTTCAATCCCAGAAGTGTATACTATTTTTTTTTTTTTTTTTTTTTTTGGGGGGGGGGGAACCCTCTGTTAATTGAAAGTATCTAGATATCTCCTCCCACCCACGGAACTTTGGCATTTTTTTAAACTGAAGTAACAGACCTGGTGCACACTTTAGATGAAACATTTTAAAATCTGTCAATCTAAAGTGTAAGGCTGAACGGGGAGGTATGGAAGGGGTTAGGCCTATCCCCCTCTTACGTGAGGGAGATTTTGTAATTTCAGAATTGAAATTCAGTCATCTTTGGGTGAAATATATAGACAGTTTTCTGTCAAAAAAGTAAAAACATTTCCACATCTCGGGAGTTACGAGGAGGAGCAAAATGATGTGTTTGTCCCCAATACTTTTACGGGGGAACCATCCCCCTCCCCCTCCATCGACGCCTCTGCATATGAGGGAGCTTTTGTAAGTGAAAGATCTGCTGCATACTCTTTGATAAAATATAAGGAAATACGTCAATCTCAAAAGTGTACAAAGCCTATCGAAAGGGACCCAGGAGAGAAGCAGTTGCATATTTGTATGATTGCAATTTAACGATCCGGTGCATAGTTCTGGTGGTAGTTGGACAATTTTTCCATAAAGAAAGTTCGAGATTTGCCCTCATCTCGGAAATGATTTGTCTGCCCCCAACATTTCCGTAGGGGCGGGGCAAATGCTCTTTTGCCTCCCCCCCCCTCCAGATAGATTCGACGCCCTGATCATCCGTGGGTATGCCCATAGATGCATCAGAGTCATCATCGTTTCAGGAATGATTCAGAAATGGAGGGGGGGGGGTTCAATTATGGCGGTTTAGTTTTTGTTATTGTTTGTTTGCTTGTTTTCCTACATAATTTGCAGATGGTCCCGAGTTGCTCGCGTCATAGCATGTTTACATGTAAGCCTATGCTATTTGACGTTGTCAATGTCAAATTTCAGGGGGGGGGGGATGATTGTACAGGCCATCCCCCCTCCTCCATTTCAGGGGGGGGGGATATATCCCCCCATCCCCCCCCCCCCCCCCCCCCCCCCCCCCCCCCCCCCCCCCCCCCGGGATTTACGCCCATGGCTGGCACTCACAATTGCATAGACAGACAGGAGTTAAACACTTTATGCTCCTCCCTTGCTCCGCAACAACATTCACAATACGAGAAGTTTGCAACGAAAATCAGGCCATGCACCAGTTCCATAATTTTGCTTTTCCCCAAACACTTCTCGAAAAGTTAGTAACCTGACATTCCACGTGACTAATGCACGTAAAGAGACACGTTCATTTTAGAAAAAGCCTGCCTGTTAGCGAGGAGTATAGTCAACGACAAAGTTTTCTGAAAACATATTTGTCCATAAAAAGAGTGTAAATTATTGCTCCTGACTGAGCAAGTTTAAGGTATGTATACTATACGAGCTGAAATTTGCGCGGTGGTTTTATTTTTGCGAATTTCGCGAATCGCTCTTGAACCGCAAAAATAACAACACGTGAAAATAACAACACAACAATAACTAAGTTCAGTTAGACCCTCGCAACCACGAAATTAACAACACGCGAAAATGTCCTCCTAGTAGCAAGTCGCAAAAATAACAACACGCGAAAAATGTCCTCCAAGTAGCAATTCGCGAAAATAACAACACGCAAAAATTTCAGCTCATACAGTAATATGCCATGCAAGCACGCGTGTTAAGCGTGCAGTGTACAATGCATGTACTATACACATTGTGTGTCAAATGTGAATGAGACGTGTTCGTCTGTTAATCGGGTACTCCGCTTAATCGGGTAAGAAACGCTCTGCCCGAGCCTACCCGCTTATGCGGAGAGTACTGTACCCTTTTCTTCACACTCAATCCTCATGCCACAAACCATCACTTTGCTGGCCAAATCTAGTCCAGCCTGATTCTTGTCGGTCTCCTTGTCATGATGCGTTACGCGACGCGTCTTCATCGTACTTGTTGCTTTGCCATGTAAAACGTCATAAGATTTATCCTCCCTTTATGTTATGTAGGGCATATGTAACATAATATGAAGAGGACAAATTTAAAGGGGAAACACGAACTTGGTGGCAGTGGATGTCCCAGAAATGAAGGTTTAAACTAACAATTCACCATGTGTAGTGAGTTAGTTAGTTGTGGTACATGCAAATCGGTATGAATGGGAGAAGGGGACTACTAGTAGAGCAAGTGTCTGTCTGTAAGATAGACATGCATACCTTCTTATGCAGGGCTCAACATTAGCAGTTGACCCCGAGTCCACTAAAAATTGATGTTAGCCCACCAAATTTCCAAAAAGGCCATATCTTTTGATGATTCGATCAAGCAATTAAATGTTGAAATGCAAAATAATTTTTCTTTTTTAAATCAGGCTATCACATTTCTGTTTGGGGCCACCTAAATTTCAAATTCAATTTCAGTTGCCCAAACAGGCCCTCAAAGAAAAATTTAGTGTTAAGACCTGCATATATGTGTGTGTGTGTGTATGCGTGTATGTGTCACTGCAGTACTTCAGCTCATTTTACCATACTAATTTGTATTACATTTATAGTGCTTAGTGCTTGCAGATAAATGCATGAGACTTTGTGGTTTTTGTTACAAATATACAGTTTTATGCCTCCGCCACTAAGTGTCGCCGGAGGCATTATGTTTTCGGGTTGTGCGTCCTTCCGTCTTTCCGTCCATCTGTTCATAATCAATTTTGTGGACAGCATAACTAAAAAACTGTTGAGGTATTCCAATGAAACTTGGCTGGTATATGTATGGGGGAGGGGGTGAAATTGTGCCTATCAACTTTTGGGTCCAGAGGCTAAAGGTAAAGTTCAAATGCTCAAATTTCACTATTTCCCCCATATCTATACAATGCTGGAAGGTATTTTCTTGAAAAATAGTGCATACATGTATTATCCAATCAAGATTCCCAAGTGAGAGCTTTGGGTCATGAGGTCAAAGGTCAAAGGTCAAGTGAAATGTAAAAATTATAATTTTTTGTCTATATCTTGGAAATGGTTATAGGTATCCTCATGGAACATAGTACATATGCATGCACTGACTGGCAGTGATTATCTAGGGAATTTTGGGGTATGAGATCAAAAGATCATGGGGTCAAAGGTCAAGGTCAACTCATTAAATTTCACTTTGTCCATCATATTTATGCAATGCCAGCAAGATTTTCCTTGAAACTTGGTGTATACATGAATTACCCAATACAGATTTTCTGGGAAGTTTTTGGCCAAGAAGGTCAAGTGAAAGTGCTAACTTTCATTTCTTCCTAGCTCTGTACAAGTAACTCGGAAGTTGCTGAAGGTATCATCATGAAACCAATATTTATGCATGTTCTGCCTGTCAGTGATTCTCTTGTGAATTTTAAGGTCATAGGGTCAAAGGTCAATCAAGGGTCAAAGGCCAGATTAAAATTCTAACAATTAACTATTAATACAGAAAATACACTTTTTCTCTATACCTTGAAATTGCCAAATGTACAGACTTATAAAAGAGTTAAAAGTCAGGTAAAAGTCCTCAAATCCCCAAATATGTGCTCTCTTTAATAGAAAATGTAGCCATTCATCCAATTAACCCTAGTTCAAGGAATGTGAACACTCAACACATTATAACATGTCATTTTAATATTTTGTCAATTCGATGAAACTGCCATCACACATTGTCAAGCTGTACTTTAGACCTATTTAGGAGAATCATACATTATGGCGGAGGCATACCAGTCGCCATAGGGACATTTCTAGTTTAATTGATACATCTTGTTATACATGTGGAAAGACATTACCTTTTAATCTTCTTTGTGTTTCGGAACTCAACTTTGTTTTTCCTTTTGTATCGTTTAGACATC